>NW_027142410.1:0-151761 GCF_026170545.1 Melanerpes formicivorus
AACCGTAATCGGATGGCCCAGGAAGATCCTGCCGGTCTGAACACACCAGACCTGGAATGCACAAAGAAACTCTGTTAACAACTGCCTGTGTGTCTGCTCATAGCTTGAGGAGTAACAGAGCAGAACCAATTCCCAAAAGGTTTTCACTGCGTTCCCAGGGCAAGTAGAGGCTTGCTCTGGCTGTAGTTAATACCTAGAAATTCCTATCAAAATCTTTGCAGCACAACAAGAAAAAAACCAAACCAACCAAACCACAAACTGCTTTATATTATTAAGTAGGAACTCGAAAGCTTACAGGAACTGTGGGGATTTTTTTATGACAAATTATTCCTTTTCTTTTTTTCAGTGAGCAATTGGGTTTCCAACAGCTCCACATTCTGACACCAAAGCACCCCGCTCCGTGTCAGGGCTTGTGGCTGAGGCCGAATACAAATCTGCAACTGGTCCTCAGGCAAAGCAGTTAAGCTCCCTGAAAAAAAAGGAAAGAAAGCAAGAGTGAGTCAACCATAAAAACAAGACCTAACCAAACCCCCAAAGCCATTTTGTCAGGAAGTCGCCTCCACTATCACCCGCCACATGCTGAAATTCCCTTCCCCTGGGGCTCCTGCTTGGCCCACAGCTGGGGAACATAAAGCAAGGCACAGCCCTGTGGGTACCTGCTGCCCTGGAGCCACCAAAACCGGAGCACCCAGTCACTACCAATCCCACAGCAGACCCAAGATACAACAGGGACTCCATAGAGACTCCAAAACCTCACTGAGAACCCCCCAACTCCTTCAGGACCCCCACAGATTCTCCAACTTAGATGCCCACAAAACCCCTTTGGTTGCACCCAAACCCCCCATCTGAAACACCCAGCTCCACTTTAGGTACCCCCAGATGCTTCCAATGTCCCCAGACCCGCTGGTGGACCAGCCCAGAACCCCCTGACACTATCCCAGACCCTTTCAGGGGGCTCCACACCCCTTCTAGATGCCCACAAAACCCCTTCACACGCCAAAAGAAACCTTTACCTGCCTCCAAACCCCACGTGGGGGCCACTTAGCAGCGGGTGGCAGCAACCAAGTCTGTTGCTCTCACCAATTAAACCCTTTGGTGCTCTCAGCTCTCTGACCCTGTGTCAGTGCAAGTCCTTGTCGGCCGGCACCTTCGTCCTGATCCAGGCGGAGAGAGAACTGCCAGGAACACAGCTTCGCCGCTCCGCTTGCGGCACGCCTGCTGCCGAGGGCAGCCTCGTCCGCAGCCTGCCCGAGAGGAACACGGCCCCCGGGGCCGGGGGACACACAAAAGCCTTCCACAAAGGAAACAAGGGAAGTCTCTTGGCCACTCTTCACGTGCCGAGTGCGATTGTCATGCGGAACACACCGCGGCATCTGGAACGAGTTTAAGTCCAGGTCTGTGGCAGCACAGAGGTTCCTGGAATATCCCGGTACATCGATCCACAGGAGGTTGTCTTTCGGTCCCCAGTCTGATGCTTGGCAGCACAGCCATCACACCATTTCTCTCGAGTGCTTTGAACTGACAATTCATGCAGGAGAATAAAACCAAACAGGAGTAAGCAGCTTGGAAAAGAACTTTGATCATCACCAGGCCCAGCAAGAGGACACAGTCTCAGGCTGCACCAGGGGAGGTTTAGGCTAGAGGTTAGGAAGAGGTTCTGCACAGAGAGAGTGATGGCCCATTGGAATGGGCTGCCCAGGGTGGTGGTGGAGTCACCATCTTTGGAGGTGTTCAGGAGGAGACTGGATAGGGTGCCTGGTTGCTTGGTTTAGTTGATTAGGTGGTGTTGGATGATAGGTTGGACACGATGATCTTGAAGGTCTCTTCCAACTCGGTCTGGTCTATTCTATTCTATTCCGTTCCATTCCATACCATTCCATTCCAACACCATCTAATCAACTAAACCACGGCACTGAGTGCCTCATCCAGTCTCTTTCTAAACACTTCCAGTGATGGTGACTCCCTGGGCACCACCTCCCTGAGCAGCACATTCCAAAGGCCAATCTCTCTTTCAACCTGCTCTATTCTATTCTATGAAGACCTTCTTCCTAACATCCAGCCTAAACCTCCCCTGGCACAGCTTGAGACTGTGTCCTCTTGTTCTGGTGCTGCTTGCCTGGGAGAAGAGACCAACCCCCACCTGGCTACAACCAGAACTGAGGGGACTGCAATCCTTGCAGCTTCAACTTTCCTTCTCTGCTACTTCTTTTTTCAGATGGATTGTTTTTCAAAGGGACTGCTGGACAGCAGAACAGGATGGATGGCTGGGCCCCAAGAGCGGTGGGGAACAGAGTTAAACCCAGCCGGTGGCCGGCCGGGCACAAGTGGTGTTCCCCAGGACACCCCTTGTGAGAGAGTGAGTCCAGAGAAGGGCCACAAAGCTGGTGAGGGGTCTGGATAACAAGCCTTACGAGGAGTGGCTGAAGGAACTGGGACTGTTTAATCTGCAGAAGAGGAAGCTGAGGGAATTATGGCGTGGTCTGGCTTCAGCTCTCAACTACTTCCACGTTGAGCAAGGACAGCTAGTACTCACAGAAGGCACTGGCTGCTTGGGTTCAAGGTTCCTGCAGAGCTCAGGCTATCTCTCTTCATTAGTGAGGTCGTCCTGTCACCTAGGCAGAGAGAAGAAAATGCAGCTATGAAATTAGACCACTGGAATCGTGAGACTCGTTCTGTGTGCGACTCCAGGAGAATCCAAACCTAACCTTGGAGCTGCCCTGAAGAGCTCCTCATAGCTTGAGGAGTACCAGAGCAGGAACAATTCCCAAAAGGTTTTCACTGCATTCCTAGGGCACTTGAAGGATTGCCCTGGCTGTAGTTAATACCTAGAAATTCCTATCAAAATCTTTGCAGCACAGCAAGGAAATTGAGGGATGGGAAGGCAATATGTACTTACACGTTAGGCAAGAATTGGCTTTGCAAACTAATCTCTCTAACTGTTGGATATGCACTGAACTTCCTCGAGGCCAAATGAGGACCCCTTTATTTGGGGAAGCCTCAATGAATTGGACTTGGGGGGCATCAGACTGGGTGACTACATCTGAGAGTAACTTCCACAAGTGTCAGCATGGGAAAGATAGCTCAGAAAGCCTGGGTCCAAAGTTTGCCTTAAGAAAATATAGTATAGGAATATACTGTTGGCTGTGAGAAAGGGGGGAACTGATGAACAGAAAAGTCTCATTAACAGAACCACAGAGTTGATAAGAATTTTCCGCTTGTTAGCTGAAATGCTGGGACGCAGGGAGGGGGAGAGGGGTTGGCAGACAGCCTTTGGATAGAGAAGGAATAACAGGATTTGTCAGTGATTCACTTCTGTTAGTCTTGGACAAGATGCTCTTTTGGATAAGACAAAGGACACCTGCATGATATGTGCACTTCTGCTCTTTTAGAGAGATAAGCTTTGTATAGATAGGCAGCATCTGGACCTCTGTCATTATAGACAGATAACTTTTTGTATAAAAGTTTGCCCAAACCTCTCTGAAGACACACAGCTCTTTTGAAATGATCCTACCTGTGTCAGGCGCCAGAATAGAAGCACGATACAAGAGACTTACTGAGTCTCTTGTGTGTCTTTCTCTAAGTCATTATCAACGCTGTTTGCAGCACAAACCCAAACCCAAACCCACCCCGAGACACCCCCAGCTCCCACGGGAGCCTGCAGAGACCTCCCAAAGGGTCCGTCGGAGGTGCCCAGCTGCCTCCCCACGACCCTTGACCCTTTCCGATGGCCCCACGAGAACTTTACGTATCCCCAGACCCTTTTAGGTGTCCCCAAGACCTCCTCCGTCACCCCCAAAAGCCCTGCCGATGGCCCCAGACCACCTTCAGACGCCGGAAGGAACACACCTGGGAGTCCCGGGCCGGCAGCGACACCGGGACCGGACCCGCTGCGGCGCAGGCGCCGTGTCCATAGCGACCACCGGGACGCTGCCCCCCTGGCGCGAGCAGAGCCGGGCTAGGGCGCAGGCGCCGGATCCATAGCGACGCTCGAGTCAAGCTCTCCGCCCTCCGCTCTTCCCCTAAGAATTTTCGAGCATTCAGCGCAGTTAGGCTGCAGAAATTAGCTCACCCAGGGCGGCACACGCCGCGGCACGGCTGCACTGCCGGCCATTACACACCGGGTTGAGCACTGAGCTCCCACGGGGCGGTATACGCCGCGGCACGGCTGCACTGCCGGCCATTACACACAGGGTTGAGCACTGAGCTCCCCCGGGGCGGTATACGCCGCGGCACGGCTGCACTGCCGGCCATTACACACCGGGTGGCAGCATTGAGCTCCCCCGGGGCGGCACACGCCGCGGCACGGCTGCACTGCCGGCCATTACACACAGGGTGGCAGCATTGAGCTCCCACGGGGCCTCTGGGTACGGTTGAGGCAGCAGCCGCCACCCCCGCAGAGCCCCGCCGGCCAAGCCCGGACACGCCCCCCTCCCCCCCCCAAAAGCCCCGCGCTGCCCCGCCGGTGGCCACCCCCCCAAGCCCCGCGCAGCTCCAGCGGCTGCTATAGAGAAACCCCCCAAAGCAGCAGAGACTGGCACTGACCTGGGACACAGCAGAAGAGCTCCAACCTCTACCAGCCACAACCCTGCACAGAGCCACTTTAAGCATCTGGCGCCATGTTGTTGAGGGCGGTGCCACGCTGGGGGGGCGGTGCCACGCTGGGGGGGCGGTGCCACGCTGGGGGGGCGGTGCCACGCTGGGGGGGCGGTGCCACGCTGGGGGGGCGGTGCCACGCTGGGGGGGGCGGTGCCACGCTGGGGGGGGGCGGTGCCACGCTGGGGGGGGCGGTGCCACGCTGGGGGGGGCGGTGCCACGCTGGGGGGGCGGTGCCACGCTGGGGGGGCGGTGCCACGCTGGGGGGGCGGTGCCACGCTGGGGGGGGCGGTGCCACGCTGGGGGGGGGCGGTGCCACGCTGGGGGGGGCGGTGCCACGCTGGGGGGGGCGGTGCCACGCTGGGGGGGCGGTGCCACGCTGGGGGGGCGGTGCCACGCTGGGGGGGCGGTGCCACGCTGGGGGGGGCGGTGCCACGCTGGGGGGGGCGGTGCCACGCTGGGGGGGCGGTGCCACGCTGGGGGGGGCGGTGCCACGCTGGGGGGGGCGGTGCCACGCTGGGGGGGGGCGGTGCCTGCGTTGTGACCTCACGCTCAGCGTTCCACGGGTTTTATTCCCCTCCAAGACAACACGTTGAGTTCTGAGCAGCTGAGGAGCCCTGGGGAACACCTGTACAGAAACGTTCCTCCAAGAGCTGTCAGAAAAACGTTCGTTCCGCCAGCACTGCCGGCCGTTACACACCGGATGGCAACATTGAGCTCTCCCGGGGCGGCACACGCCGCGGCACGTCTGCACTGCCGGCCGTTACACACAGGGTGGCAGCATTGAGCTCCCACGGGGCGGCACACGCCGCGGCACGGCTGCACTGCCGGCCGTTACACACCGGGTGGCAGCACTGAGCACCTCCCTGGGCGTGGGCAGCAGCCGGGCCCCCACCTGGCTTTTGTTTTCCAATGCTAAAAGCCTTTTAGAAGCAGAGAGGGCAGACAGGGGTCGTTTCCAAAGCTTTCTTACGCACCAGTCACTCCAAGCCCTCCCTCTCCAGCTGCAAACCAGAGGTTTGCCTCCGCCTCGCCTCACCCCAGTACTTACACTTTTAAAGATAGTGTGGTCCCCTCGGAGAATTTTCAGCACTTTAGGGGGGGGCCCCCAGCCCTCGCTCACCTGCTCCTCTGCTGCAGCAGCCCCCTGCCCCACGTGGCAGAACCAGCCCACCCACAATCCCCCCACTCCCTTTGAGTCGCCCCCAAAAAGGCACAAAATAAAGCAAACTGCCCAGCCAGCACCTCCTGCCTTTCACAGCAAGGACTGAACATTGCAGCTTTGGCCAAGACCATCAGCCCAAAGGAAGGCCTGGGCCCTGAGGAACTAAATGCAAGTGAACTATCTGACACCACCACAGTCCTGTGAATGTTGCAAAGCAGTAGTGCATGCGGTATAATAATTCGAAAGTTAAGGGCTGCTCAAGCTTTACACAAAGTATCCTATTCAGTTTTGGGTTCCACTTAACACAAAGTAAAAGTATAAAAGGTCAGAGGGAAAGCCAACTCTACCTCTGAACTACAGCAAGAAATACTGGAATCAAGGGGCCCTTTCTTCTGCTACTAATAGATGAAGAGAACATGAAAACTGATGGGCTAAACCAACAGGGCAAGATTAGAATAACTAGTAGAGAGAACGGAAGATACAAAGCTTCAACTGCATCTGTTTAGCAACGACTCCTACCAGATAACTTCCATGCCATAACTTTGCTGATTTCAAACAAGCCAGCTGGTGAAGCGTCTCGCTCACAGGCGGCCGACGAGGAGACGTGCAGAAGGCAGAGGCGAGGGAACAAGTCCTGAGCTTTGCTGCAGGCTGTCCTGCGGCTTCCCCTACCGACTCTTTCCCGTACACCACCGCAGAAGGAGTTGGGTGAATTTTGTCTCAAACCGGCTCCTAAGACAACCTCCGCTTTTTCCCTGGGTGCCTACGTGGGTGTTGCTTCATCTTTCCCTCACGCTCGGTACGGCATTCGGGTGCAGAGCAAGGCTCTGGACAGCCAAACCGAACTCCTGTGCTGAAGAAAAGGAAGCGGAAGCACAGGCTGAGCCCCTGAGCTCTAAACATTCACTGAGCCCCAGGAAATGCCTGCATGTGCTGGCTGCTGCCACCTCCTCGTTGCCCCGGGCCTGCTCATTGGAGGCTGCCTGGCAAAAGCACCTGCCCCCACTTTCCTCGGCGTTCTTTGAATACCCAGGTTGGAAACCTAAGAGGTAGCGTACTAATTGGAAAGCATGTTCCAGCGGGCGTGGCTGGAGGCTGGGCGCCGCCGCCGCTTTCTCTGCTCCCCGCCCCTCCTTTGCGCGGCCCCTAATCACGTGACGATCGCTGGGCGAGTCTGGGTGCTGCTGGGTTCGCCCTGGGATCGCTGGGCGAGTCTGGGTGCTGCCGGGTTCACCCTGGGATCGCTGGGCGAGTCTGAGGGCATTGGGGTCAGCCTGCAAGAGCTGGGAGAGACAGGAGAACAGCTCGTGAACTGGGAGTAGACTGCTCCCGACCGCGGCAAATCGACACCCACCCCCCCCCCCCCCCCGCCGCTGGTGTTTCTCGGCCCCCCCCCTCGCTGCCGCCCACCCTCAAACCCATAGCAGAGTCCTGCAGCAGGCACAGAGCAACTCCAGAGAGCAGCAGAGTCCACACTGAGCTGATGCGGAGCGGAGAAAGCAGAGGGGACGAGGATTACGCTGGCTAGGTCGGAGCCGACGGGGCGAGGGCGGCGCCATCTTGGGAAGGGCAGGCGCTGTCACGGGGAGGGCGACGCCATCTTGGAAAGGGCAGGCGCTGTCACGGGGAGATCGACGCCATCTTGGGAAGGGCAGGCGCTGTCACGGGTAGGGCGGCGCCATCTTGGGAAGGGCAGGCGCTGTCACGGGGAGGACGGTGCCGTCTTGGTGCCCTCACTTCCGTCTACATGCCCCCAGCCCTCCTTTCTCACCCTCTAAGGCCCTTGAGGTGCTCGCAGCTCGCCTTGAGATGCCGGGGGAGATGTGGCTGGGGGACCCTGGGACTGCAGGACACCCAATACCGGGGTGAGACCACCCCAATCCTGCGGGACCCCAAACCCTGGAACCCCCCCGAGACCTCTAACACAGCACCACCACTCCCCGCCCCCTCAGCTGCTTCAGGACCCTCCAGAGACCCCCCCGGAGACCCTCCAGAGGCCGCCAGACACCTCTCGATGCCCACAAAGCCCCTCTAGACGCCCCAGAATACCTCTCTGCGCCTCCCTGCAGAGGCCACTCACACCCTTGGCAGCAGGCGACAGCAAGCAGTACCTGGCCGTGCCCACAAGGTGGGAGCAGTGAGCAGAAGAGTCAGCGGCGCTAGGGACACCGAGACTCCAGCAGTGCCACACAGCAACCCACACGCTGTGGGGACCTGACACAGAGACCCCGAAACCACACTGAGGCACAGACCCCCCCACTCCTCCGTGACCCTCCAGACATGACCCAGGAGCCCCTCCAGAGGTCCCCAGACACCTCTAGATGCTCCCAGAACCCTTCACATGCCCCCAAATTCCCCTTTCATACCCCCAAGCCCACTTCAGATGACAGCAGACCCTCCTTAACAGGCCCCCAGCGCTCAGCAGGTCCGGTGCTGCTGTGCCTCGGGAGCAGATCAGCTGGTCTCCCTGCAGAGCTTTTTCCAGTCAATGAAAAAACAGCACACCACACACACACACGAAAGACAATCCACTGTTTTAATTGAGAGACAGTTGCTATTTCTGCTTCAAACCACACCCCACACCCCCCCGTGGCTCTGCTCAGGATGTGCTTTTCTCCTCTAGAAGCCTTTCTACAGAACAGAGGGGGGTCACGTCAAGGCCTTTCTGCACACAAATCACTGCCCTTCTGCAATCTCTCAATAAGCAGCACCGCTGTTCCTCTGCTGGAACACCTCACACTCACTCTTACACTTTCCCGGGGCTTTCCCTCCCCTCCAAGAACGTCCTGGCATTTCAAACATTTGGCATTTCAGGTCTGCAAGCAGCCTTTGTGGGAGGCTGCCCTCACCCCTCCCTCACTGCTCCTCTGCTGTATCCTCGCCCACCCCGCTGTGGCATCACAGAAGGAAAGACAGCCGAGCGGCTACGCTCCTGTTCTTTTTATCACCCCGAGCCGGGGACAGCCTTCTGGGCAAGGTTTGCAGCTTCAGCACACAGCTGAGCTTTGCTCTCACCCATTAAACCCTTTGGTGGTTTCAGCTTCCCGAGGATGTGTCGGCACAAGTCCTTGTCGGGGCACCGCAAACAGGGAGAGACAAAGCTCCGAGATCCAGGAAGAGGACGGCTGAGCAGACACCCCTAAAGAGAGAAACTTCATCAGCTGAACCTCACACTTCTCCCAGCTTTGCAACAGCAAAGAACTTTGTGAACAACACAGTGGTGCTCCTAAGGAGGTCACCAGCTTGCAAGTTACAGGAGAAATAAAAACCTTTTTATTACAGAAGCACTGGCAAAAATTTACGGACAGGAACAGCAGACGAGCAAATTCTGCGATTGAGCTAACGACAGACATCAGGCCTAGGATCTGGCTACCCTGACAAAGGATGCCAACAGGACAGAGTGAGGCCTCAGCAGCACTCCCAAAAAGCCCCACAGAGAGCCACAGGCTCTGGCCCGTGCCCCACCTACGGGCCGGCCCTCCTGGCAGCAGCGCAACACCACCTCTTCAGGAGCCCAGGGACTGACCTCAGCCCCCTAAGGGCCAGGCAAGGTTGGTTCCTGTTAGCTGCCTAAAGCAGCCTCCCCAGCCCTGCTTACAGGGACCTTGGGCTGCTGCTGGGGACAGAAGGGGGATGGAGGGCTCCACAACTCGTCACACAGGCCCCGAGCACAGGGCTGTTAAGCTGACAGGGTGCCAAGGGAACAGGCTGCCATGAAGGCACAGACCCAGGCCCTGAACTACAGGGTGGGTCACCTTGCCGCAGCAACACGACCCAGCGGCTTCGCTGCGTCCGACGAATAAAAGGAGGAAGTTCCACAGGAACAGAAGGGAAAACCTTTTCACTGTGTGTGCCAGAGCCCTGGAGCAGGCTGCCCAGAGAGTTAGTGGAGTCTCTGGAGACATTCAAAACCCGCCCCAGGTGATCCTGCACTGGCACAGGGGTTGGACCGGATGCTATTTTGGGGTCCCTTCCAACCCCTAACACTCAGTGATTCTGTGATTAGCTATGCTGGTGACAGAGTCTCACTGAGTGCTCTTTAAAATGTTTTTCTTTTCTTTCAGCCTAGGAGTTTCATATTTAAATAGACCTTCTGCTCTGTCTTCCCCCTTCCTTCTTCCATCTTGCGTCTAAACACTAGGAGAGCTTGATGAGCTCTATCCTGGGCGTCCCAACGTAACACATCTCAACTGCATACATGGATTTTGTAATCTTTTGCCCCATTGCTCGCACAGGGTGGATTAAGTTCATTACTTAGAGCTTGTCAGGACAGCTGTTGAAGTGTCCTGTGCAATGCAGAAGGAGTTGAATCCCATAGGAAACCACATTACTGTGCTTTGTCAGCCTGGTTATGGTCAGAAACCTCCTTCATTTTTTTTTCTCTTGAACAGATATATCACATGAGTCCCCAGAATTAATTTGCCTCTTCTCATAATTATTTCTTTAAAACTGTCTTAGAAGTGTCTCTGTCCTTCCCTCTCTCTAGATACTGGCCTCCTGAGCCCACGGCAGACTTGCACAGAGCTACTGCGAGCACCACTCTGCACGGCCTCTGGGGGGCTTTCAAGCACAGGCACCCCAGGAGAATCCAAACCTAACCTTGCAGCTGGCCTTAGAGCTCCTCTTTGGAAAAGTGTCGCTGCCAGGGCCCACAAACCAACGTCCTCTGTCGGCAAACCGGATGTAAGGGCTGAAAAGTGTCAACGGAAACCGTAATCGGATGGCCCAGGAAGATCCTGCCGGTCTGAACACACCAGACCTGGAATGCACAAAGAAACTCTGTTAACAACTGCCTGTGTGTCTGCTCATAGCTTGAGGAGTAACAGAGCAGAACCAATTCCCAAAAGGTTTTCACTGCGTTCCCAGGGCAAGTAGAGGCTTGCTCTGGCTGTAGTTAATACCTAGAAATTCCTATCAAAATCTTTGCAGCACAACAAGAAAAAAACCAAACCAACCAAACCACAAACTGCTTTATATTATTAAGTAGGAACTCGAAAGCTTACAGGAACTGTGGGGATTTTTTTATGACAAATTATTCCTTTTCTTTTTTTCAGTGAGCAATTGGGTTTCCAACAGCTCCACATTCTGACACCAAAGCACCCCGCTCCGTGTCAGGGCTTGTGGCTGAGGCCGAATACAAATCTGCAACTGGTCCTCAGGCAAAGCAGTTAAGCTCCCTGAAAAAAAAGGAAAGAAAGCAAGAGTGAGTCAACCATAAAAACAAGACCTAACCAAACCCCCAAAGCCATTTTGTCAGGAAGTCGCCTCCACTATCACCCGCCACATGCTGAAATTCCCTTCCCCTGGGGCTCCTGCTTGGCCCACAGCTGGGGAACATAAAGCAAGGCACAGCCCTGTGGGTACCTGCTGCCCTGGAGCCACCAAAACCGGAGCACCCAGTCACTACCAATCCCACAGCAGACCCAAGATACAACAGGGACTCCATAGAGACTCCAAAACCTCACTGAGAACCCCCCAACTCCTTCAGGACCCCCACAGATTCTCCAACTTAGATGCCCACAAAACCCCTTTGGTTGCACCCAAACCCCCCATCTGAAACACCCAGCTCCACTTTAGGTACCCCCAGATGCTTCCAATGTCCCCAGACCCGCTGGTGGACCAGCCCAGAACCCCCTGACACTATCCCAGACCCTTTCAGGGGGCTCCACACCCCTTCTAGATGCCCACAAAACCCCTTCACACGCCAAAAGAAACCTTTACCTGCCTCCAAACCCCACGTGGGGGCCACTTAGCAGCGGGTGGCAGCAACCAAGTCTGTTGCTCTCACCAATTAAACCCTTTGGTGCTCTCAGCTCTCTGACCCTGTGTCAGTGCAAGTCCTTGTCGGCCGGCACCTTCGTCCTGATCCAGGCGGAGAGAGAACTGCCAGGAACACAGCTTCGCCGCTCCGCTTGCGGCACGCCTGCTGCCGAGGGCAGCCTCGTCCGCAGCCTGCCCGAGAGGAACACGGCCCCCGGGGCCGGGGGACACACAAAAGCCTTCCACAAAGGAAACAAGGGAAGTCTCTTGGCCACTCTTCACGTGCCGAGTGCGATTGTCATGCGGAACACACCGCGGCATCTGGAACGAGTTTAAGTCCAGGTCTGTGGCAGCACAGAGGTTCCTGGAATATCCCGGTACATCGATCCACAGGAGGTTGTCTTTCGGTCCCCAGTCTGATGCTTGGCAGCACAGCCATCACACCATTTCTCTCGAGTGCTTTGAACTGACAATTCATGCAGGAGAATAAAACCAAACAGGAGTAAGCAGCTTGGAAAAGAACTTTGATCATCACCAGGCCCAGCAAGAGGACACAGTCTCAGGCTGCACCAGGGGAGGTTTAGGCTAGAGGTTAGGAAGAGGTTCTGCACAGAGAGAGTGATGGCCCATTGGAATGGGCTGCCCAGGGTGGTGGTGGAGTCACCATCTTTGGAGGTGTTCAGGAGGAGACTGGATAGGGTGCCTGGTTGCTTGGTTTAGTTGATTAGGTGGTGTTGGATGATAGGTTGGACACGATGATCTTGAAGGTCTCTTCCAACTCGGTCTGGTCTATTCTATTCTATTCCGTTCCATTCCATACCATTCCATTCCAACACCATCTAATCAACTAAACCACGGCACTGAGTGCCTCATCCAGTCTCTTTCTAAACACTTCCAGTGATGGTGACTCCCTGGGCACCACCTCCCTGAGCAGCACATTCCAAAGGCCAATCTCTCTTTCAACCTGCTCTATTCTATTCTATGAAGACCTTCTTCCTAACATCCAGCCTAAACCTCCCCTGGCACAGCTTGAGACTGTGTCCTCTTGTTCTGGTGCTGCTTGCCTGGGAGAAGAGACCAACCCCCACCTGGCTACAACCAGAACTGAGGGGACTGCAATCCTTGCAGCTTCAACTTTCCTTCTCTGCTACTTCTTTTTTCAGATGGATTGTTTTTCAAAGGGACTGCTGGACAGCAGAACAGGATGGATGGCTGGGCCCCAAGAGCGGTGGGGAACAGAGTTAAACCCAGCCGGTGGCCGGCCGGGCACAAGTGGTGTTCCCCAGGACACCCCTTGTGAGAGAGTGAGTCCAGAGAAGGGCCACAAAGCTGGTGAGGGGTCTGGATAACAAGCCTTACGAGGAGTGGCTGAAGGAACTGGGACTGTTTAATCTGCAGAAGAGGAAGCTGAGGGAATTATGGCGTGGTCTGGCTTCAGCTCTCAACTAGTTCCACGTTGAGCAAGGACAGCTAGTACTCACAGAAGGCACTGGCTGCTTGGGTTCAAGGTTCCTGCAGAGCTCAGGCTATCTCTCTTCATTAGTGAGGTCGTCCTGTCACCTAGGCAGAGAGAAGAAAATGCAGCTATGAAATTAGACCACTGGAATCGTGAGACTCGTTCTGTGTGCGACTCCAGGAGAATCCAAACCTAACCTTGGAGCTGCCCTGAAGAGCTCCTCATAGCTTGAGGAGTACCAGAGCAGGAACAATTCCCAAAAGGTTTTCACTGCATTCCTAGGGCACTTGAAGGATTGCCCTGGCTGTAGTTAATACCTAGAAATTCCTATCAAAATCTTTGCAGCACAGCAAGGAAATTGAGGGATGGGAAGGCAATATGTACTTACACGTTAGGCAAGAATTGGCTTTGCAAACTAATCTCTCTAACTGTTGGATATGCACTGAACTTCCTCGAGGCCAAATGAGGACCCCTTTATTTGGGGAAGCCTCAATGAATTGGACTTGGGGGGCATCAGACTGGGTGACTACATCTGAGAGTACCTTCCACAAGTGTCAGCATGGGAAAGATAGCTCAGAAAGCCTGGGTCCAAAGTTTGCCTTAAGAAAATATAGTATAGGAATATACTGTTGGCTGTGAGAAAGGGGGGAACTGATGAACAGAAAAGTCTCATTAACAGAACCACAGAGTTGATAAGAATTTTCCGCTTGTTAGCTGAAATGCTGGGACGCAGGGAGGGGGAGAGGGGTTGGCAGACAGCCTTTGGATAGAGAAGGAATAACAGGATTTGTCAGTGATTCACTTCTGTTAGTCTTGGACAAGATGCTCTTTTGGATAAGACAAAGGACACCTGCATGATATGTGCACTTCTGCTCTTTTAGAGAGATAAGCTTTGTATAGATAGGCAGCATCTGGACCTCTGTCATTATAGACAGATAACTTTTTGTATAAAAGTTTGCCCAAACCTCTCTGAAGACACACAGCTCTTTTGAAATGATCCTACCTGTGTCAGGCGCCAGAATAGAAGCACGATACAAGAGACTTACTGAGTCTCTTGTGTGTCTTTCTCTAAGTCATTATCAACGCTGTTTGCAGCACAAACCCAAACCCAAACCCACCCCGAGACACCCCCAGCTCCCACGGGAGCCTGCAGAGACCTCCCAAAGGGTCCGTCGGAGGTGCCCAGCTGCCTCCCCACGACCCTTGACCCTTTCCGATGGCCCCACGAGAACTTTACGTATCCCCAGACCCTTTTAGGTGTCCCCAAGACCTCCTCCGTCACCCCCAAAAGCCCTGCCGATGGCCCCAGACCACCTTCAGACGCCGGAAGGAACACACCTGGGAGTCCCGGGCCGGCAGCGACACCGGGACCGGACCCGCTGCGGCGCAGGCGCCGTATCCATAGCGACCACCGGGACGCTGCCCCCCTGGCGCGAGCAGAGCCGGGCTAGGGCGCAGGCGCCGGATCCATAGCGACGCTCGAGTCAAGCTCTCCGCCCTCCGCTCTTCCCCTAAGAATTTTCGAGCATTCAGCGCAGTTAGGCTGCAGAAATTAGCTCACCCAGGGCGGCACACGCCGCGGCACGGCTGCACTGCCGGCCATTACACACCGGGTTGAGCACTGAGCTCCCACGGGGCGGTATACGCCGCGGCACGGCTGCACTGCCGGCCATTACACACCGGGTGGCAGCATTGAGCTCCCCCGGGGCGGCACACGCCGCGGCACGGCTGCACTGCCGGCCATTACACACAGGGTGGCAGCATTGAGCTCCCACGGGGCCTCTGGGTACGGTTGAGGCAGCAGCCGCCACCCCCGCAGAGCCCCGCCGGCCAAGCCCGGACACGCCCCCCTCCCCCCCCCAAAAGCCCCGCGCTGCCCCGCCGGTGG
Organism: Melanerpes formicivorus; assembly: GCF_026170545.1. Classification (NCBI taxonomy): domain Eukaryota; kingdom Metazoa; phylum Chordata; class Aves; order Piciformes; family Picidae; genus Melanerpes; species Melanerpes formicivorus. Next base: position 14,863 of record NW_027142410.1, read on the forward strand.
CCACCCCCCCAAGCCCCGCGCAGCTCCAGCGGCTGCTATAGAGAAACCCCCCAAAGCAGCAGAGACTGGCACTGACCTGGGACACAGCAGAAGAGCTCCAACCTCTACCAGCCACAACCCTGCACCGAGCCACTTTAAGCATCTGGCGCCATGTTGTTGAGGGCGGTGCCACGCTGGGGGGGGCGGTGCCACGCTGGGGGGGGCGGTGCCACGCTGGGGGGGGCGGTGCCACGCTGGGGGGGCGGTGCCACGCTGGGGGGGGGCGGTGCCACGCTGGGGGGGGCGGTGCCACGCTGGGGGGGGCGGTGCCACGCTGGGGGGGCGGTGCCACGCTGGGGGGGGCGGTGCCACGCTGGGGGGGCGGTGCCACGCTGGGGGGGCGGTGCCACGCTGGGGGGGGCGGTGCCACGCTGGGGGGGCGGTGCCACGCTGGGGGGGCGGTGCCACGCTGGGGGGGGCGGTGCCACGCTGGGGGGGGGGCGGTGCCTGCGTTGTGACCTCACGCTCAGCGTTCCATGGGTTTTATTCCCCTCCAAGACAACACGTTGAGTTCTGAGCAGCTGAGGAGCCCTGGGGAACACCTGTACAGAAACGTTCCTCCAAGAGCTGTCAGAAAAACGTTCGTTCCGCCAGCACTGCCGGCCGTTACACACCGGATGGCAACATTGAGCTCCCCCGGGGCGGCACACGCCGCGGCACGGCTGCACTGCCGGCCGTTACACACAGGGTGGCAGCATTGAGCTCCCACGGGGCGGCACACGCCGCGGCACGGCTGCACTGCCGGCCGTTACACACCGGGTGGCAGCACTGAGCACCTCCCTGGGCGTGGGCAGCAGCCGGGCCCCCACCTGGCTTTTATTTTCCAATGCTAAAAGCCTTTTAGAAGCAGAGAGGGCAGACAGGGGTCGTTTCCAAAGCTTTCTTACGCACCAGTCACTCCAAGCCCTCCCTCTCCAGCTGCAAACCAGAGGTTTGCCTCCGCCTCGCCTCACCCCAGTACTTACACTTTTAAAGATAGTGTGGTCCCCTCGGAGAATTTTCAGCACTTTAGGGGGGGGCCCCCAGCCCTCGCTCACCTGCTCCTCTGCTGCAGCAGCCCCCTGCCCCACGTGGCAGAACCAGCCCACCCACAATCCCCCCACTCCCTTTGAGTCGCCCCCAAAAAGGCACAAAATAAAGCAAACTGCCCAGCCAGCACCTCCTGCCTTTCACAGCAAGGACTGAACATTGCAGCTTTGGCCAAGACCATCAGCCCAAAGGAAGGCCTGGGCCCTGAGGAACTAAATGCAAGTGAACTATCTGACACCACCACAGTCCTGTGAATGTTGCAAAGCAGTAGTGCATGCGGTATAATAATTCGAAAGTTAAGGGCTGCTCAAGCTTTACACAAAGTATCCTATTCAGTTTTGGGTTCCACTTAACACAAAGTAAAAGTATAAAAGGTCAGAGGGAAAGCCAACTCTACCTCTGAACTACAGCAAGAAATACTGGAATCAAGGGGCCCTTTCTTCTGCTACTAATAGATGAAGAGAACATGAAAACTGATGGGCTAAACCAACAGGGCAAGATTAGAATAACTAGTAGAGAGAACGGAAGATACAAAGCTTCAACTGCATCTGTTTAGCAACGACTCCTACCAGATAACTTCCATGCCATAACTTTGCTGATTTCAAACAAGCCAGCTGGTGAAGCGTCTCGCTCACAGGCGGCCGACGAGGAGACGTGCAGAAGGCAGAGGCGAGGGAACAAGTCCTGAGCTTTGCTGCAGGCTGTCCTGCGGCTTCCCCTACCGACTCTTTCCCGTACACCACCGCAGAAGGAGTTGGGTGAATTTTGTCTCAAACCGGCTCCTAAGACAACCTCCGCTTTTTCCCTGGGTGCCTACGTGGGTGTTGCTTCATCTTTCCCTCACGCTCGGTACGGCATTCGGGTGCAGAGCAAGGCTCTGGACAGCCAAACCGAACTCCTGTGCTGAAGAAAAGGAAGCGGAAGCACAGGCTGAGCCCCTGAGCTCTAAACATTCACTGAGCCCCAGGAAATGCCTGCATGTGCTGGCTGCTGCCACCTCCTCGTTGCCCCGGGCCTGCTCATTGGAGGCTGCCTGGCAAAAGCACCTGCCCCCACTTTCCTCGGCGTTCTTTGAATACCCAGGTTGGAAACCTAAGAGGTAGCGTACTAATTGGAAAGCATGTTCCAGCGGGCGTGGCTGGAGGCTGGGCGCCGCCGCCGCTTTCTCTGCTCCCCGCCCCTCCTTTGCGCGGCCCCTAATCACGTGACGATCGCTGGGCGAGTCTGGGTGCTGCTGGGTTCGCCCTGGGATCGCTGGGCGAGTCTGGGTGCTGCCGGGTTCACCCTGGGATCGCTGGGCGAGTCTGAGGGCATTGGGGTCAGCCTGCAAGAGCTGGGAGAGACAGGAGAACAGCTCGTGAACTGGGAGTAGACTGCTCCCGACCGCGGCAAATCGACACCCACCCCCCCCCCCCCCGCCGCTGGTGTTTCTCGGCCCCCCCCCTCGCTGCCGCCCACCCTCAAACCCATAGCAGAGTCCTGCAACAGGCACAGAGCAACTCCAGAGAGCAGCAGAGTCCACACCGAGCTGATGCGGAGCGGAGAAAGCAGAGGGGACGAGGATTACGCTGGCTAGGTCGGAGCCGACGGGGCGAGGGCGGCGCCATCTTGGGAAGGGCAGGCGCTGTCACGGGGAGGGCGACGCCATCTTGGAAAGGGCAGGCGCTGTCACGGGGAGATCGACGCCATCTTGGGAAGGGCAGGCGCTGTCACGGGTAGGGCGGCGCCATCTTGGGAAGGGCAGGCGCTGTCACGGGGAGGACGGTGCCGTCTTGGTGCCCTCACTTCCGTCTACATGCCCCCAGCCCTCCTTTCTCACCCTCTAAGGCCCTTGAGGTGCTCGCAGCTCGCCTTGAGATGCCGGGGGAGATGTGGCTGGGGGACCCTGGGACTGCAGGACACCCAATACCGGGGTGAGACCACCCCAATCCTGCGGGACCCCAAACCCTGGAACCCCCCCGAGACCTCTAACACAGCACCACCACTCCCCGCCCCCTCAGCTGCTTCAGGACCCTCCAGAGACCCCCCCGGAGACCCTCCAGAGGCCGCCAGACACCTCTCGATGCCCACAAAGCCCCTCTAGACGCCCCAGAATACCTCTCTGCGCCTCCCTGCAGAGGCCACTCACACCCTTGGCAGCAGGCGACAGCAAGCAGTACCTGGCCGTGCCCACAAGGTGGGAGCAGTGAGCAGAAGAGTCAGCGGCGCTAGGGACACCGAGACTCCAGCAGTGCCACACAGCAACCCACACGCTGTGGGGACCTGACACAGAGACCCCGAAACCACACTGAGGCACAGACCCCCCCACTCCTCCCTGACCCTCCAGACATGACCCAGGAGCCCCTCCAGAGGTCCCCAGACACCTCTAGATGCTCCCAGAACCCTTCACATGCCCCCAAATTCCCCTTTCATACCCCCAAGCCCACTTCAGATGACAGCAGACCCTCCTTAACAGGCCCCCAGCGCTCAGCAGGTCCGGTGCTGCTGTGCCTCGGGAGCAGATCAGCTGGTCTCCCTGCAGAGCTTTTTCCAGTCAATGAAAAAACAGCACACCACACACACACACGAAAGACAATCCACTGTTTTAATTGAGAGACAGTTGCTATTTCTGCTTCAAACCACACCCCACACCCCCCCGTGGCTCTGCTCAGGATGTGCTTTTCTCCTCTAGAAGCCTTTCTACAGAACAGAGGGGGGTCACGTCAAGGCCTTTCTGCACACAAATCACTGCCCTTCTGCAATCTCTCAATAAGCAGCACCGCTGTTCCTCTGCTGGAACACCTCACACTCACTCTTACACTTGCCCGGGGCTTTCCCTCCCCTCCAAGAACGTCCTGGCATTTCAAACATTTGGCATTTCAGGTCTGCAAGCAGCCTTTGTGGGAGGCTGCCCTCACCCCTCCCTCACTGCTCCTCTGCTGTATCCTCGCCCACCCCGCTGTGGCATCACAGAAGGAAAGACAGCCGAGCGGCTACGCTCCTGTTCTTTTTATCACCCCGAGCCGGGGACAGCCTTCTGGGCAAGGTTTGCAGCTTCAGCACACAGCTGAGCTTCGCTCTCACCCATTAAACCCTTTGGTGGTTTCAGCTTCCCGAGGATGTGTCGGCACAAGTCCTTGTCGGGGCACCGCAAACAGGGAGAGACAAAGCTCCGAGATCCAGGAAGAGGACGGCTGAGCAGACACCCCTAAAGAGAGAAACTTCATCAGCTGAACCTCACACTTCTCCCAGCTTTGCAACAGCAAAGAACTTTGTGAACAACACAGTGCTGCTCCTAAGGAGGTCACCAGCTTGCAAGTTACAGGAGAAATAAAAACCTTTTTATTACAGAAGCACTGGCAAAAATTTACGGACAGGAACAGCAGACGAGCAAATTCTGCGATTGAGCTAACGACAGACATCAGGCCTAGGATCTGGCTACCCTGACAAAGGATGCCAACAGGACAGAGTGAGGCCTCAGCAGCACTCCCAAAAAGCCCCACAGAGAGCCACAGGCTCTGGCCCGTGCCCCACCTACGGGCCGGCCCTCCTGGCAGCAGCGCAACACCACCTCTTCAGGAGCCCAGGGACTGACCTCAGCCCCCTAAGGGCCAGGCAAGGTTGGTTCCTGTTAGCTGCCTAAAGCAGCCTCCCCAGCCCTGCTTACAGGGACCTTGGGCTGCTGCTGGGGACAGAAGGGGGATGGAGGGCTCCACAACTCGTCACACAGGCCCCGAGCACAGGGCTGTTAAGCTGACAGGGTGCCAAGGGAACAGGCTGCCATGAAGGCACAGACCCAGGCCCTGAACTACAGGGTGGGTCACCTTGCCGCAGCAACACGACCCAGCGGCTTCGCTGCGTCCGACGAATAAAAGGAGGAAGTTCCACAGGAACAGAAGGGAAAACCTTTTCACTGTGTGTGCCAGAGCCCTGGAGCAGGCTGCCCAGAGAGTTAGTGGAGTCTCTGGAGACATTCAAAACCCGCCCCAGGTGATCCTGCACTGGCACAGGGGTTGGACCGGATGCTATTTTGGGGTCCCTTCCAACCCCTAACACTCAGTGATTCTGTGATTAGCTATGCTGGTGACAGAGTCTCACTGAGTGCTCTTTAAAATGTTTTTCTTTTCTTTCAGCCTAGGAGTTTCATATTTAAATAGACCTTCTGCTCTGTCTTCCCCCTTCCTTCTTCCATCTTGCGTCTAAACACTAGGAGAGCTTGATGAGCTGTATCCTGGGCGTCCCAACGTAACACATCTCAACTGCATACATGGATTTTGTAATCTTTTGCCCCATTGCTCGCACAGGGTGGATTAAGTTCATTACTTAGAGCTTGTCAGGACAGCTGTTGAAGTGTCCTGTGCAATGCAGGAGGAGTTGAATCCCATAGGAAACCACATTACTGTGCTTTGTCAGCCTGGTTATGGTCAGAAACCTCCTTCATTTTTTTTTCTCTTGAACAGATATATCACATGAGTCCCCAGAATTAATTTGCCTCTTCTCATAATTATTTCTTTAAAACTGTCTTAGAAGTGTCTCTGTCCTTCCCTCTCTCTAGATACTGGCCTCCTGAGCCCACGGCAGACTTGCACAGAGCTACTGCGAGCACCACTCTGCACGGCCTCTGGGGGGCTTTCAAGCACAGGCACCCCAGGAGAATCCAAACCTAACCTTGCAGCTGGCCTTAGAGCTCCTCTTTGGAAAACTGTCGCTGCCAGGGCCCACAAACCAACGTCCTCTGTCGGCAAACCGGATGTAAGGGCTGAAAAGTGTCAACGGAAACCGTAATCGGATGGCCCAGGAAGATCCTGCCGGTCTGAACACACCAGACCTGGAATGCACAAAGAAACTCTGTTAACAACTGCCTGTGTGTCTGCTCATAGCTTGAGGAGTAACAGAGCAGAACCAATTCCCAAAAGGTTTTCACTGCGTTCCCAGGGCAAGTAGAGGCTTGCTCTGGCTGTAGTTAATACCTAGAAATTCCTATCAAAATCTTTGCAGCACAACAAGAAAAAAACCAAACCAACCAAACCACAAACTGCTTTATATTATTAAGTAGGAACTCGAAAGCTTACAGGAACTGTGGGGATTTTTTTATGACAAATTATTCCTTTTCTTTTTTTCAGTGAGCAATTGGGTTTCCAACAGCTCCACATTCTGACACCAAAGCACCCCGCTCCGTGTCAGGGCTTGTGGCTGAGGCCGAATACAAATCTGCAACTGGTCCTCAGGCAAAGCAGTTAAGCTCCCTGAAAAAAAAGGAAAGAAAGCAAGAGTGAGTCAACCATAAAAACAAGACCTAACCAAACCCCCAAAGCCATTTTGTCAGGAAGTCGCCTCCACTATCACCCGCCACATGCTGAAATTCCCTTCCCCTGGGGCTCCTGCTTGGCCCACAGCTGGGGAACATAAAGCAAGGCACAGCCCTGTGGGTACCTGCTGCCCTGGAGCCACCAAAACCGGAGCACCCAGTCACTACCAATCCCACAGCAGACCCAAGATACAACAGGGACTCCATAGAGACTCCAAAACCTCACTGAGAACCCCCCAACTCCTTCAGGACCCCCACAGATTCTCCAACTTAGATGCCCACAAAACCCCTTTGGTTGCACCCAAACCCCCCATCTGAAACACCCAGCTCCACTTTAGGTACCCCCAGATGCTTCCAATGTCCCCAGACCCGCTGGTGGACCAGCCCAGAACCCCCTGACACTATCCCAGACCCTTTCAGGGGGCTCCACACCCCTTCTAGATGCCCACAAAACCCCTTCACACGCCAAAAGAAACCTTTACCTGCCTCCAAACCCCACGTGGGGGCCACTTAGCAGCGGGTGGCAGCAACCAAGTCTGTTGCTCTCACCAATTAAACCCTTTGGTGCTCTCAGCTCTCTGACCCTGTGTCAGTGCAAGTCCTTGTCGGCCGGCACCTTCGTCCTGATCCAGGCGGAGAGAGAACTGCCAGGAACACAGCTTCGCCGCTCCGCTTGCGGCACGCCTGCTGCCGAGGGCAGCCTCGTCCGCAGCCTGCCCGAGAGGAACACGGCCCCCGGGGCCGGGGGACACACAAAAGCCTTCCACAAAGGTAACAAGGGAAGTCTCTTGGCCACTCTTCACGTGCCGAGTGCGATTGTCATGCGGAACACACCGCGGCATCTGGAACGAGTTTAAGTCCAGGTCTGTGGCAGCACAGAGGTTCCTGGAATATCCCGGTACATCGATCCACAGGAGGTTGTCTTTCGGTCCCCAGTCTGATGCTTGGCAGCACAGCCATCACACCATTTCTCTCGAGTGCTTTGAACTGACAATTCATGCAGGAGAATAAAACCAAACAGGAGTAAGCAGCTTGGAAAAGAACTTTGATCATCACCAGGCCCAGCAAGAGGACACAGTCTCAGGCTGCACCAGGGGAGGTTTAGGCTAGAGGTTAGGAAGAGGTTCTGCACGGAGAGAGTGATGGCCCATTGGAATGGGCTGCCCAGGGTGGTGGTGGAGTCACCATCTTTGGAGGTGTTCAGGAGGAGACTGGATAGGGTGCCTGGTTGCTTGGTTTAGTTGATTAGGTGGTGTTGGATGATAGGTTGGACACGATGATCTTGAAGGTCTCTTCCAACTCGGTCTGGTCTATTCTATTCTATTCCGTTCCATTCCATTCCAACACCATCTAATCAACTAAACCACGGCACTGAGTGCCTCATCCAGTCTCTTTCTAAACACTTCCAGTGATGGTGACTCCCTGGGCACCACCTCCCTGAGCAGCACATTCCAAAGGCCAATCTCTCTTTCAACCTGCTCTATTCTATTCTATGAAGACCTTCTTCCTAACATCCAGCCTAAACCTCCCCTGGCACAGCTTGAGACTGTGTCCTCTTGTTCTGGTGCTGCTTGCCTGGGAGAAGAGACCAACCCCCACCTGGCTACAACCAGAACTGAGGGGACTGCAATCCTTGCAGCTTCAGCTTTCCTTCTCTGCTACTTCTTTTTTCAGATGGATTGTTTTTCAAAGGGACTGCTGGACAGCAGAACAGGATGGATGGCTGGGCCCCAAGAGCGGTGGGGAACAGAGTTAAACCCAGCCGGTGGCCGGCCGGGCACGAGTGGTGTTCCCCAGGACACCCCTTGTGAGAGAGTGAGTCCAGAGAAGGGCCACAAAGCTGGTGAGGGGTCTGGATAACAAGCCTTACGAGGAGTGGCTGAAGGAACTGGGACTGTTTAATCTGCAGAAGAGGAAGCTGAGGGAATTAACGTATGGTCTGGCTTCAGCTCTCAACTACTTCCACGTTGAGCAAGGACAGCTTGTACTCACAGAAGGCACTGGCTGCTTGGGTTCAAGGTTCCTGCAGAGCTCAGGCTCTCTCTCTTGATTAGTGAGGTCGTCCTGTCACCTAGGCAGAGAGAAGAAAATGCAGCTATGAAATTAGACCACTGGAATCGTGAGACTCGTTCTGTGTGCGACTCCAGGAGAATCCAAACCTAACCTTGGAGCTGCCCTGAAGAGCTCCTCTTTGGAAAAGTCTCGCTGCCGGGCCCCACAAACCCCACACCCTCTGTCAGCAAACCGGATGTACGAGCTGAAGAGTGTCGACAGAAACTGTACGTGGACAGCTCAGGAAGATCCTGCCAGTCCCAGCACACCAGTCCTGGAATGATCAAAGAAAGTCCGTTAACAACTGTCTGTGTGTCTGCTCATAGCTTGAGGAGAACCCCCCAACTCCTTCAGGACCCCCCCAGACTCCCCAACTTAGATGCCCACAAAACCCCTTTGGATGCACCCAAACCCCCCATCTGATACGCCCAGCTCCGTTTTAGGTACCCCCAGACGCTTCTAATGTCCCCAGACCCGCTGGTAGACCAGCCCAGAACCCCCTGACACTATCCCAGACCCTTTCAGGGGGCTCCACACCCCTTCTAGATGCCCACAAAACCCCTTCACATGCCAAAAGAAACCTTTACCTGCCTCCAAACCCCATTTGGGGGCCACTCAGACCCCTTAGCAGCGGGTGGCAGCAACCAAGTCTGTTGCTCTCACCAATTAAACCTGGATGTTAGGAAGAAGGTCTTCATAGAATAGAATAGAGCAGGTTGAAAGAGAGATTGGCCTTTGGAATGTGCTGCCCAGGGAGGTGGTGGAGTCACCATCACTGGAAGTGTTTAGAAAGAGACTGGATGAGGCACTCAGTGCCGTGGTTTAGTTGATTAGATGGTGATGGAATGGAATGGACCGGACCAGGTTGGAAGAGACCTTCAAGATCATCGTGTCCAACCTATCATCCAACACCACCTAATCAACTAAACCATGCAACCAAGCACCCTATCCAGTCTCCTCATGAACACCTCCAAAGATGGTGACTCCACCACCTCCCTGGGCAGCCCATTCCAATGGGCAATCACTCTCTCTGTGCAGAACCTCTTCCTAACCTCTAGCCTAAACCTCCCCTGCCACAGCTTGAGACTGTGTCCTCTTGTTCTGGTGCTGCTTGCCTGGAAGAAGAGACCAACCCCCACCTGGCTACAACCTCCCTTCAGGGAGTTGCAGAGAGCAAGAAGGTCTCCCCTGAGCCTCCTCTTCTCCAGGCTAAGCAACCCCAGCTCCCTCAGCCTCTCCTCACAGGCCTGTGCTCCAAACCCCTCCCCAGCTTTGTTGCCCTTCTCCGGACTCCTTCCAGCAACTCAACGTCTTGCTTAAACGGAGGGGCCCAGAACTGGACACGGGACTCAAGGTGTGCCCTAACCAGTGCCAAGTGCAGGGGCAGAATGACCTCCCTGCTCCTGCTGGCCACACTGTTCCTGATATTGGCCAGGTTGCCAGTGGCCTTCTTGGCCACCCGTGCACGCTGCTGGTCACGACCAGAAGACAGGGATCAGAAGAGTCTTCGGCCAAGCTGTAAACCACTTCCTAACATTCAGCCTAAACCTCCCCTGGCACAGCTTGAGACTGTGTCCTCTTGTTCTGGTGCTGCTTGCCTGGGAGAAGAGACCAACCCCCACCTGGCTACAACCAGAACTGAGGGGACTGCAATCCTTGCAGCTTCAACTTTCCTTCTCTGCTACTTCTTTTTTCAGATGGATTGTTTTTCAAAGGGACTGCTGGACAGCAGAACAGGATGGATGGCTGGGCCCCAAGAGCGGTGGGGAACAGAGTTAAACCCAGCCGGTGGCCGGCCGGGCACAAGTGGTGTTCCCCAGGACACCCCTTGTGAGAGAGTGAGTCCAGAGAAGGGCCACAAAGCTGGTGAGGGGTCTGGATAACAAGCCTTACGAGGAGTGGCTGAAGGAACTGGGACTGTTTAATCTGCAGAAGAGGAAGCTGAGGGAATTATGGCGTGGTCTGGCTTCAGCTCTCAACTAGTTCCACGTTGAGCAAGGACAGCTAGTACTCACAGAAGGCACTGGCTGCTTGGGTTCAAGGTTCCTGCAGAGCTCAGGCTATCTCTCTTCATTAGTGAGGTCGTCCTGTCACCTAGGCAGAGAGAAGAAAATGCAGCTATGAAATTAGACCACTGGAATCGTGAGACTCGTTCTGTGTGAGACTCCAGGAGAATCCAAACCTAACCTTGGAGCTGCCCTGAAGAGCTCCTCATAGCTTGAGGAGTACCAGAGCAGGAACAATTCCCAAAAGGTTTTCACTGCATTCCTAGGGCACTTGAAGGATTGCCCTGGCTGTAGTTAATACCTAGAAATTCCTATCAAAATCTTTGCAGCACAGCAAGGAAATTGAGGGATGGGAAGGCAATATGTACTTACACGTTAGGCAAGAATTGGCTTTGCAAACTAATCTCTCTAACTGTTGGATATGCACTGAACTTCCTCGAGGCCAAATGAGGACCCCTTTATTTGGGGAAGCCTCAATGAATTGGACTTGGGGGGCATCAGACTGGGTGACTACATCTGAAAGTAACTTCCACAAGTGTCAGCATGGGAAAGATAGCTCAGAAAGCCTGGGTCCAAAGTTTGCCTTAAGAAAATATAGTATAGGAATATACTGTTGGCTGTGAGAAAGGGGGGAACTGATGAACAGAAAAGTCTCATTAACAGAACCACAGAGTTGATAAGAATTTTCCGCTTGTTAGCTGAAATGCTGGGACGCAGGGAGGGGGAGAGGGGCTGGCAGACAGCCTTTGGATAGAGAAGGAATAACAGGATTTGTCAGTGATTCACTTCTGTTAGTCTTGGACAAGATGCTCTTTTGGATAAGACAAAGGACACCTGCATGATATGTGCACTTCTGCTCTTTTAGAGAGATAAGCTTTGTATAGATAGGCAGCATCTGGACCTCTGTCATTATAGACAGATAACTTTTTGTATAAAAGTTTGCCCAAACCTCTCTGAAGACACACAGCTCTTTTGAAATGATCCTACCTGTGTCAGGCGCCAGAATAGAAGCACGATACAAGAGACTTACTGAGTCTCTTGTGTGTCTTTCTCTAAGTCATTATCAACGCTGTTTGCAGCACAAACCCAAACCCAAACCCACCCCGAGACACCCCCAGCTCCCACGGGAGCCTGCAGAGACCTCCCAAAGGGTCCGTCGGAGGTGCCCAGCTGCCTCCCCACGACCCTTGACCCTTTCCGATGGCCCCACGAGAACTTTACGTATCCCCAGACCCTTTTAGGTGTCCCCAAGACCTCCTCCGTCACCCCCAAAAGCCCTGCCGATGGCCCCAGACCACCTTCAGACGCCGGAAGGAACACACCTGGGAGTCCCGGGCCGGCAGCGACACCGGGACCGGACCCGCTGCGGCGCAGGCGCCGTGTCCATAGCGACCACCGGGACGCTGCCCCCCTGGCGCGAGCAGAGCCGGGCTAGGGCGCAGGCGCCGGATCCATAGCGACGCTCGAGTCAAGCTCTCCGCCCTCCGCTCTTCCCCTAAGAATTTTCGAGCATTCAGCGCAGTTAGGCTGCAGAAATTAGCTCACCCAGGGCGGCACACGCCGCGGCACGGCTGCACTGCCGGCCATTACACACCGGGTTGAGCACTGAGCTCCCACGGGGCGGTATACGCCGCGGCACGGCTGCACTGCCGGCCATTACACACAGGGTTGAGCACTGAGCTCCCCCGGGGCGGTATACGCCGCGGCACGGCTGCACTGCCGGCCATTACACACCGGGTGGCAGCATTGAGCTCCCCCGGGGCGGCACACGCCGCGGCACGGCTGCACTGCCGGCCATTACACACAGGGTGGCAGCATTGAGCTCCCACGGGGCCTCTGGGTACGGTTGAGGCAGCAGCCGCCACCCCCGCAGAGCCCCGCCGGCCAAGCCCGGACACGCCCCCCTTCCCCCCCCAAAAGCCCCGCGCTGCCCCGCCGGTGGCCACCCCCCCAAGCCCCGCGCAGCTCCAGCGGCTGCTATAGAGAAACCCCCCAAAGCAGCAGAGACTGGCACTGACCTGGGACACAGCAGAAGAGCTCCAACCTCTACCAGCCACAACCCTGCACAGAGCCACTTTAAGCATCTGGCGCCATGTTGTTGAGGGCGGTGCCACGCGGGGGGGGGGGCGGTGCCACGCTGGGGGGGCGGTGCCACGCTGGGGGGGCGGTGCCACGCTGGGGGGGCGGTGCCACGCTGGGGGGGCGGTGCCACGCTGGGGGGGCGGTGCCACGCTGGGGGGGCGGTGCCACGCTGGGGGGGACGGTGCCACGCTGGGGGGGCGGTGCCACGCTGGGGGGGGCGGTGCCACGCTGGGGGGGCGGTGCCACGCTGGGGGGGCGGTGCCACGCTGGGGGGGGGGCGGTGCCACGCTGGGGGGGGCGGTGCCACGCTGGGGGGGGCGGTGCCACGCTGGGGGGGGCGGTGCCACGCTGGGGGGGGGCGGTGCCACGCTGGGGGGGGCGGTGCCACGCTGGGGGGGGCGGTGCCACGCTGGGGGGGGCGGTGCCACGCTGGGGGGGGCGGTGCCACGCTGGGGGGGGCGGTGCCACGCTGGGGGGGCGGTGCCACGCTGGGGGGGGCGGTGCCACGCTGGGGGGGGCGGTGCCACGCTGGGGGGGGCGGTGCCACGCTGGGGGGGGGCGGTGCCACGCTGGGGGGGGCGGTGCCACGCTGGGGGGGGCGGTGCCACGCTGGGGGGGGGCGGTGCCTGCGTTGTGACCTCACGCTCAGCGTTCCACGGGTTTTATTCCCCTCCAAGACAACACGTTGAGTTCTGAGCAGCTGAGGAGCCCTGGGGAACACCTGTACAGAAACGTTCCTCCAAGAGCTGTCAGAAAAACGTTCGTTCCGCCAGCACTGCCGGCCGTTACACACCGGATGGCAACATTGAGCTCTCCCGGGGCGGCACACGCCGCGGCACGGCTGCACTGCCGGCCGTTACACACAGGGTGGCAGCATTGAGCTCCCACGGGGCGGCACACGCCGCGGCACGGCTGCACTGCCGGCCGTTACACACCGGGTGGCAGCACTGAGCACCTCCCTGGGCGTGGGCAGCAGCCGGGCCCCCACCTGGCTTTTATTTTCCAATGCTAAAAGCCTTTTAGAAGCAGAGAGGGCAGACAGGGGTCGTTTCCAAAGCTTTCTTACGCACCAGTCACTCCAAGCCCTCCCTCTCCAGCTGCAAACCAGAGGTTTGCCTCCGCCTCGCCTCACCCCAGTACTTACACTTTTAAAGATAGTGTGGTCCCCTCGGAGAATTTTCAGCACTTTAGGGGGGGGGCCCCCAGCCCTCGCTCACCTGCTCCTCTGCTGCAGCAGCCCCCTGCCCCACGTGGCAGAACCAGCCCACCCACAATCCCCCCACTCCCTTTGAGTCGCCCCCAAAAAGGCACAAAATAAAGCAAACTGCCCAGCCAGCACCTCCTGCCTTTCACAGCAAGGACTGAACATTGCAGCTTTGGCCAAGACCATCAGCCCAAAGGAAGGCCTGGGCCCTGAGGAACTAAATGCAAGTGAACTATCTGACACCACCACAGTCCTGTGAATGTTGCAAAGCAGTAGTGCATGCGGTATAATAATTCGAAAGTTAAGGGCTGCTCAAGCTTTACACAAAGTATCCTATTCAGTTTTGGGTTCCACTTAACACAAAGTAAAAGTATAAAAGGTCAGAGGGAAAGCCAACTCTACCTCTGAACTACAGCAAGAAATACTGGAATCAAGGGGCCCTTTCTTCTGCTACTAATAGATGAAGAGAACATGAAAACTGATGGGCTAAACCAACAGGGCAAGATTAGAATAACTAGTAGAGAGAACGGAAGATACAAAGCTTCAACTGCATCTGTTTAGCAACGACTCCTACCAGATAACTTCCATGCCATAACTTTGCTGATTTCAAACAAGCCAGCTGGTGAAGCGTCTCGCTCACAGGCGGCCGACGAGGAGACGTGCAGAAGGCAGAGGCGAGGGAACAAGTCCTGAGCTTTGCTGCAGGCTGTCCTGCGGCTTCCCCTACCGACTCTTTCCCGTACACCACCGCAGAAGGAGTTGGGTGAATTTTGTCTCAAACCGGCTCCTAAGACAACCTCCGCTTTTTCCCTGGGTGCCTACGTGGGTGTTGCTTCATCTTTCCCTCACGCTCGGTACGGCATTCGGGTGCAGAGCAAGGCTCTGGACAGCCAAACCGAACTCCTGTGCTGAAGAAAAGGAAGCGGAAGCACAGGCTGAGCCCCTGAGCTCTAAACATTCACTGAGCCCCAGGAAATGCCTGCATGTGCTGGCTGCTGCCACCTCCTCGTTGCCCCGGGCCTGCTCATTGGAGGCTGCCTGGCAAAAGCACCTGCCCCCACTTTCCTCGGCGTTCTTTGAATACCCAGGTTGGAAACCTAAGAGGTAGCGTACTAATTGGAAAGCATGTTCCAGCGGGCGTGGCTGGAGGCTGGGCGCCGCCGCCGCTTTCTCTGCTCCCCGCCCCTCCTTTGCGCGGCCCCTAATCACGTGACGATCGCTGGGCGAGTCTGGGTGCTGCTGGGTTCGCCCTGGGATCGCTGGGCGAGTCTGGGTGCTGCCGGGTTCACCCTGGGATCGCTGGGCGAGTCTGAGGGCATTGGGGTCAGCCTGCAAGAGCTGGGAGAGACAGGAGAACAGCTCGTGAACTGGGAGTAGACTGCTCCCGACCGCGGCAAATCGACACCCACCCCCCCCCCCCCGCCGCTGGTGTTTCTCGGCCCCCCCCCTCGCTGCCGCCCACCCTCAAACCCATAGCAGAGTCCTGCAGCAGGCACAGAGCAACTCCAGAGAGCAGCAGAGTCCACACCGAGCTGATGCGGAGCGGAGAAAGCAGAGGGGACGAGGATTACGCTGGCTAGGTCGGAGCCGACGGGGCGAGGGCGGCGCCATCTTGGGAAGGGCAGGCGCTGTCACGGGGAGGGCGACGCCATCTTGGAAAGGGCAGGCGCTGTCACGGGGAGGGCGACGCCATCTTGGGAAGGGCAAGCGCTGTCACGGGTAGGGCGGCGCCATCTTGGGAAGGGCAGGCGCTGTCACGGGGAGGACGGTGCCGTCTTGGTGCCCTCACTTCCGTCTACATGCCCCCAGCCCTCCTTTCTCACCCTCTAAGGCCCTTGAGGTGCTCGCAGCTCGCCTTGAGATGCCGGGGGAGATGTGGCTGGGGGACCCTGGGACTGCAGGACACCCAATACCGGGGTGAGACCACCCCAATCCTGCGGGACCCCAAACCCTGGAACCCCCCCGAGACCTCTAACACAGCACCACCACTCCCCGCCCCCTCAGCTGCTTCAGGACCCTCCAGAGACCCCCCCGGAGACCCTCCAGAGGCCGCCAGACACCTCTCGATGCCCACAAAGCCCCTCTAGACGCCCCAGAATACCTCTCTGCGCCTCCCTGCAGAGGCCACTCACACCCTTGGCAGCAGGCGACAGCAAGCAGTACCTGGCCGTGCCCACAAGGTGGGAGCAGTGAGCAGAAGAGTCAGCGGCGCTAGGGACACCGAGACTCCAGCAGTGCCACACAGCAACCCACACGCTGTGGGGACCTGACACAGAGACCCCGAAACCACACTGAGGCACAGACCCCCCCACTCCTCCCTGACCCTCCAGACATGACCCAGGAGCCCCTCCAGAGGTCCCCAGACACCTCTAGATGCTCCCAGAACCCTTCACATGCCCCCAAATTCCCCTTTCATACCCCCAAGCCCACTTCAGATGACAGCAGACCCTCCTTAACAGGCCCCCAGCGCTCAGCAGGTCCGGTGCTGCTGTGCCTCGGGAGCAGATCAGCTGGTCTCCCTGCAGAGCTTTTTCCAGTCAATGAAAAAACAGCACACCACACACACACACGAAAGACAATCCACTGTTTTAATTGAGAGACAGTTGCTATTTCTGCTTCAAACCACACCCCACACCCCCCCGTGGCTCTGCTCAGGATGTGCTTTTCTCCTCTAGAAGCCTTTCTACAGAACAGAGGGGGGTCACGTCAAGGCCTTTCTGCACACAAATCACTGCCCTTCTGCAATCTCTCAATAAGCAGCACCGCTGTTCCTCGGCTGGAACACCTCACACTCACTCTTACACTTGCCCGGGGCTTTCCCTCCCCTCCAAGAACGTCCTGGCATTTCAAACATTTGGCATTTCAGGTCTGCAAGCAGCCTTTGTGGGAGGCTGCCCTCACCCCTCCCTCACTGCTCCTCTGCTGTATCCTCGCCCACCCCGCTGTGGCATCACAGAAGGAAAGACAGCCGAGCGGCTACGCTCCTGTTCTTTTTATCACCCCGAGCCGGGGACAGCCTTCTGGGCAAGGTTTGCAGCTTCAGCACACAGCTGAGCTTTGCTCTCACCCATTAAACCCTTTGGTGGTTTCAGCTTCCCGAGGATGTGTCGGCACAAGTCCTTGTCGGGGCACCGCAAACAGGGAGAGACAAAGCTCCGAGATCCAGGAAGAGGACGGCTGAGCAGACACTCCTAAAGAGAGAAACTTCATCAGCTGAACCTCACACTTCTCCCAGCTTTGCAACAGCAAAGAACTTTGTGAACAACACAGTGGTGCTCCTAAGGAGGTCACCAGCTTGCAAGTTACAGGAGAAATAAAAACCTTTTTATTACAGAAGCACTGGCAAAAATTTACGGACAGGAACAGCAGACGAGCAAATTCTGCGATTGAGCTAACGACAGACATCAGGCCTAGGATCTGGCTACCCTGACAAAGGATGCCAACAGGACAGAGTGAGGCCTCAGCAGCACTCCCAAAAAGCCCCACAGAGAGCCACAGGCTCTGGCCCGTGCCCCACCTACGGGCCGGCCCTCCTGGCAGCAGCGCAACACCACCTCTTCAGGAGCCCAGGGACTGACCTCAGCCCCCTAAGGGCCAGGCAAGGTTGGTTCCTGTTAGCTGCCTAAAGCAGCCTCCCCAGCCCTGCTTACAGGGACCTTGGGCTGCTGCTGGGGACAGAAGGGGGATGGAGGGCTCCACAACTCGTCACACAGGCCCCGAGCACAGGGCTGTTAAGCTGACAGGGTGCCAAGGGAACAGGCTGCCATGAAGGCACAGACCCAGGCCCTGAACTACAGGGTGGGTCACCTTGCCGCAGCAACACGACCCAGCGGCTTCGCTGCGTCCGACGAATAAAAGGAGGAAGTTCCACAGGAACAGAAGGGAAAACCTTTTCACTGTGTGTGCCAGAGCCCTGGAGCAGGCTGCCCAGAGAGTTAGTGGAGTCTCTGGAGACATTCAAAACCCGCCCCAGGTGATCCTGCACTGGCACAGGGGTTGGACCGGATGCTATTTTGGGGTCCCTTCCAACCCCTAACACTCAGTGATTCTGTGATTAGCTATGCTGGTGACAGAGTCTCACTGAGTGCTCTTTAAAATGTTTTTCTTTTCTTTCAGCCTAGGAGTTTCATATTTAAATAGACCTTCTGCTCTGTCTTCCCCCTTCCTTCTTCCATCTTGCGTCTAAACACTAGGAGAGCTTGATGAGCTGTATCCTGGGCGTCCCAACGTAACACATCTCAACTGCATACATGGATTTTGTAATCTTTTGCCCCATTGCTCGCACAGGGTGGATTAAGTTCATTACTTAGAGCTTGTCAGGACAGCTGTTGAAGTGTCCTGTGCAATGCAGGAGGAGTTGAATCCCATAGGAAACCACATTACTGTGCTTTGTCAGCCTGGTTATGGTCAGAAACCTCCTTCATTTTTTTTTCTCTTGAACAGATATATCACATGAGTCCCCAGAATTAATTTGCCTCTTCTCATAATTATTTCTTTAAAACTGTCTTAGAAGTGTCTCTGTCCTTCCCTCTCTCTAGATACTGGCCTCCTGAGCCCACGGCAGACTTGCACAGAGCTACTGCGAGCACCACTCTGCACGGCCTCTGGGGGGCTTTCAAGCACAGGCACCCCAGGAGAATCCAAACCTAACCTTGCAGCTGGCCTTAGAGCTCCTCTTTGGAAAAGTGTCGCTGCCAGGGCCCACAAACCAACGTCCTCTGTCGGCAAACCGGATGTAAGGGCTGAAAAGTGTCAACGGAAACCGTAATCGGATGGCCCAGGAAGATCCTGCCGGTCTGAACACACCAGACCTGGAATGCACAAAGAAACTCTGTTAACAACTGCCTGTGTGTCTGCTCATAGCTTGAGGAGTAACAGAGCAGAACCAATTCCCAAAAGGTTTTCACTGCGTTCCCAGGGCAAGTAGAGGCTTGCTCTGGCTGTAGTTAATACCTAGAAATTCCTATCAAAATCTTTGCAGCACAACAAGAAAAAAACCAAACCAACCAAACCACAAACTGCTTTATATTATTAAGTAGGAACTCGAAAGCTTACAGGAACTGTGGGGATTTTTTTATGACAAATTATTCCTTTTCTTTTTTTCAGTGAGCAATTGGGTTTCCAACAGCTCCACATTCTGACACCAAAGCACCCCGCTCCGTGTCAGGGCTTGTGGCTGAGGCCGAATACAAATCTGCAACTGGTCCTCAGGCAAAGCAGTTAAGCTCCCTGAAAAAAAAGGAAAGAAAGCAAGAGTGAGTCAACCATAAAAACAAGACCTAACCAAACCCCCAAAGCCATTTTGTCAGGAAGTCGCCTCCACTATCACCCGCCACATGCTGAAATTCCCTTCCCCTGGGGCTCCTGCTTGGCCCACAGCTGGGGAACATAAAGCAAGGCACAGCCCTGTGGGTACCTGCTGCCCTGGAGCCACCAAAACCGGAGCACCCAGTCACTACCAATCCCACAGCAGACCCAAGATACAACAGGGACTCCATAGAGACTCCAAAACCTCACTGAGAACCCCCCAACTCCTTCAGGACCCCCACAGATTCTCCAACTTAGATGCCCACAAAACCCCTTTGGTTGCACCCAAACCCCCCATCTGAAACACCCAGCTCCACTTTAGGTACCCCCAGATGCTTCCAATGTCCCCAGACCCGCTGGTGGACCAGCCCAGAACCCCCTGACACTATCCCAGACCCTTTCAGGGGGCTCCACACCCCTTCTAGATGCCCACAAAACCCCTTCACACGCCAAAAGAAACCTTTACCTGCCTCCAAACCCCACGTGGGGGCCACTTAGCAGCGGGTGGCAGCAACCAAGTCTGTTGCTCTCACCAATTAAACCCTTTGGTGCTCTCAGCTCTCTGACCCTGTGTCAGTGCAAGTCCTTGTCGGCCGGCACCTTCGTCCTGATCCAGGCGGAGAGAGAACTGCCAGGAACACAGCTTCGCCGCTCCGCTTGCGGCACGCCTGCTGCCGAGGGCAGCCTCGTCCGCAGCCTGCCCGAGAGGAACACGGCCCCCGGGGCCGGGGGACACACAAAAGCCTTCCACAAAGGAAACAAGGGAAGTCTCTTGGCCACTCTTCACGTGCCGAGTGCGATTGTCATGCGGAACACACCGCGGCATCTGGAACGAGTTTAAGTCCAGGTCTGTGGCAGCACAGAGGTTCCTGGAATATCCCGGTACATCGATCCACAGGAGGTTGTCTTTCGGTCCCCAGTCTGATGCTTGGCAGCACAGCCATCACACCATTTCTCTCGAGTGCTTTGAACTGACAATTCATGCAGGAGAATAAAACCAAACAGGAGTAAGCAGCTTGGAAAAGAACTTTGATCATCACCAGGCCCAGCAAGAGGACACAGTCTCAGGCTGCACCAGGGGAGGTTTAGGCTAGAGGTTAGGAAGAGGTTCTGCACGGAGAGAGTGATGGCCCATTGGAATGGGCTGCCCAGGGTGGTGGTGGAGTCACCATCTTTGGAGGTGTTCAGGAGGAGACTGGATAGGGTGCCTGGTTGCTTGGTTTAGTTGATTAGGTGGTGTTGGATGATAGGTTGGACACGATGATCTTGAAGGTCTCTTCCAACTCGGTCTGGTCTATTCTATTCTATTCCGTTCCATTCCATTCCAACACCATCTAATCAACTAAACCATGGCACTGAGTGCCTCATCCAGTCTCTTTCTAAACACTTCCAGTGATGGTGACTCCCTGGGCACCACCGCCCTGAGCAGCACATTCCAAAGGCCAATCTCTCTTTCAACCTGCTCTATTCTATTCTATGAAGACCTTCTTCCTAACATCCAGCCTAAACCTCCCCTGGCACAGCTTGAGACTGTGTCCTCTTGTTCTGGTGCTGCTTGCCTGGGAGAAGAGACCAACCCCCACCTGGCTACAACCAGAACTGAGGGGACTGCAATCCTTGCAGCTTCAGCTTTCCTTCTCTGCTACTTCTTTTTTCAGATGGATTGTTTTTCAAAGGGACTGCTGGACAGCAGAACAGGATGGATGGCTGGGCCCCAAGAGCGGTGGGGAACAGAGTTAAACCCAGCCGGCGGCCGGCCGGGCACAAGTGGTGTTCCCCAGGACACCCCTTGTGAGAGAGTGAGTCCAGAGAAGGGCCACAAAGCTGGTGAGGGGTCTGGATAACAAGCCTTACGAGGAGTGGCTGAAGGAACTGGGACTGTTTAATCTGCAGAAGAGGAAGCTGAGGGAATTAAGGTATGGTCTGGCTTCAGCTCTCAACTACTTCCACGTTGAGCAAGGACAGCTTGTACTCACAGAAGGCACTGGCTGCTTGGGTTCAAGGTTCCTGCAGAGCTCAGGCTATCTCTCTTCATTAGTGAGGTCGTCCTGTCACCTAGGCAGAGAGAAGAAAATGCAGCTATGAAATGAGACCACTGGAATCGTGAGACTCGTTCTGTGTGCGACTCCAGGAGAATCCAAACCTAACCTTGGAGCTGCCCTGAAGAGCTCCTCTTTGGAAAAGTCTCGCTGCCGGGCCCCACAAACCCCACACCCTCTGTCAGCAAACCGGATGTACGAGCTGAAGAGTGTCGACAGAAACTGTACGTGGACAGCTCAGGAAGATCCTGCCAGTCCCAGCACACCAGTCCTGGAATGATCAAAGAAAGTCCGTTAACAACTGTCTGTGTGTCTGCTCATAGCTTGAGGAGAACCCCCCAACTCCTTCAGGACCCCCCCAGACTCCCCAACTTAGATGCCCACAAAACCCCTTTGGATGCACCCAAACCCCCCATCTGATACGCCCAGATCCGTTTTAGGTACCCCCAGACGCTTCTAATGTCCCCAGACCCGCTGGTAGACCAGCCCAGAACCCCCTGACACTATCCCAGACCCTTTCAGGGGGCTCCACACCCCTTCTAGATGCCCACAAAACCCCTTCACATGCCAAAAGAAACCTTTACCTGCCTCCAAACCCCATTTGGGGGCCACTCAGACCCCTTAGCAGCGGGTGGCAGCAACCAAGTCTGTTGCTCTCACCAATTAAACCTGGATGTTAGGAAGAAGGTCTTCATAGAATAGAATAGAGCAGGTTGAAAGAGAGATTGGCCTTTGGAATGTGCTGCCCAGGGAGGTGGTGGAGTCACCATCACTGGAAGTGTTTAGAAAGAGACTGGATGAGGCACTCAGTGCCGTGGTTTAGTTGATTAGATGGTGTTGGAATGGAATGGACCGGACCAGGTTGGAAGAGACCTTCAAGATCATCGTGTCCAACCTATCATCCAACACCACCTAATCAACTAAACCATGCAACCAAGCACCCTATCCAGTCTCCTCATGAACACCTCCAAAGATGGTGACTCCACCACCTCCCTGGGCAGCCCATTCCAATGGGCAATCACTCTCTCTGTGCAGAACCTCTTCCTAACCTCTAGCCTAAACCTCCCCTGCCACAGCTTGAGACTGTGTCCTCTTGTTCTGGTGCTGCTTGCCTGGAAGAAGAGACCAACCCCCACCTGGCTACAACCTCCCTTCAGGGAGTTGCAGAGAGCAAGAAGGTCTCCCCTGAGCCTCCTCTTCTCCAGGCTAAGCAACCCCAGCTCCCTCAGCCTCTCCTCACAGGCCTGTGCTCCAAACCCCTCCCCAGCTTTGTTGCCCTTCTCCGGACTCCTTCCAGCAACTCAACGTCTTGCTTAAACGGAGGGGCCCAGAACTGGACACGGGACTCAAGGTGTGCCCTAACCAGTGCCAAGTGCAGGGGCAGAATGACCTCCCTGCTCCTGCTGGCCACACTGTTCCTGATATTGGCCAGGTTGCCAGTGGCCTTCTTGGCCACCCGTGCACGCTGCTGGTCACGACCAGAAGACAGGGATCAGAAGAGTCTTCGGCCAAGCTGTAAACCTCTTCCTAACATTCAGCCTAAACCTCCCCTGGCACAGCTTGAGACTGTGTCCTCTTGTTCTGGTGCTGCTTGCCTGGGAGAAGAGACCAACCCCCACCTGGCTACAACCTCCCTTCAGGGAGTTGCAGAGAGCAAGAAGGTCTCCCCTGAGCCTCCTCTTCTCCAGGCTAAGCAACCCCAGCTCCCTCAGCCTCTCCTCACAGGCCTGTGCTCCAAACCCCTCCCCAGCTTTGTTGCCCTTCTCCGGACTCCTTCCAGCAACTCAACGTCTTGCTTAAACGGAGGGGCCCAGAACTGGACACGGGACTCAAGGTGTGCCCTAACCAGTGCCAAGTGCAGGGGCAGAATGACCTCCCTGCTCCTGCTGGCCACACTGTTCCTGATATTGGCCAGGTTGCCAGTGGCCTTCTTGGCCACCCGTGCACGCTGCTGGTCACGACCAGAAGACAGGGATCAGAAGAGTCTTCGGCCAAGCTGTAAACCTCTTCCTAACATTCAGCCTAAACCTCCCCTGGCACAGCTTGAGACTGTGTCCTCTTGTTCTGGTGCTGCTTGCCTGGGAGAAGAGACCAACCCCCACCTGGCTACAACCAGAACTGAGGGGACTGCAATCCTTGCAGCTTCAACTTTCCTTCTCTGCTACTTCTTTTTTCAGATGGATTGTTTTTCAAAGGGACTGCTGGACAGCAGAACAGGATGGATGGCTGGGCCCCAAGAGCGGTGGGGAACAGAGTTAAACCCAGCCGGTGGCCGGCCGGGCACAAGTGGTGTTCCCCAGGACACCCCTTGTGAGAGAGTGAGTCCAGAGAAGGGCCACAAAGCTGGTGAGGGGTCTGGATAACAAGCCTTAGGAGGAGTGGCTGAAGGAACTGGGACTGTTTAATCTGCAGAAGAGGAAGCTGAGGGAATTAAGGCGTGGTCTGGCTTCAGCTCTCAACTACTTCCACGTTGAGCAAGGACAGCTTGTACTCACAGAAGGCACTGGCTGCTTGGGTTCAAGGTTCCTGCAGAGCTCAGGCTATCTCTCTTCATTAGTGAGGTCGTCCTGTCACCTAGGCAGAGAGAAGAAAATGCAGCTATGAAATTAGACCACTGGAATCGTGAGACTCGTTCTGTGTGCGACTCCAGGAGAATCCAAACCTAACCTTGGAGCTGCCCTGAAGAGCTCCTCATAGCTTGAGGAGTACCAGAGCAGGAACAATTCCCAAAAGGTTTTCACTGCATTCCTAGGGCACTTGAAGGATTGCCCTGGCTGTAGTTAATATCTAGAAATTCCTATCAAAATCTTTGCAGCACAGCAAGGAAATTGAGGGATGGGAAGGCAATATGTACTTACACGTTAGGCAAGAATTGGCTTTTCAAACTAATCTCTCTAACTGTTGGATATGCACTGAACTTCCTCGAGGCCAAATGAGGACCCCTTTATTTGGGGAAGCCTCAATGAATTGGACTTGGGGGGCATCAGACTGGGTGACTACATCTGAGAGTAACTTCCACAAGTGTCAGCATGGGAAAGATAGCTCAGAAACCCTGGGTCCAAAGTTTGCCTTAAGAAAATATAGTATAGGAATATACTGTTGGCTGTGAGAAAGGGGGGAACTGATGAACAGAAAAGTCTCATTAACAGAACCACAGAGTTGATAAGAATTTTCCGCTTGTTAGCTGAAATGCTGGGACGCAGGGAGGGGGAGAGGGGTTGGCAGACAGCCTTTGGATAGAGAAGGAATAACAGGATTTGTCAGTGATTCACTGCTGTTAGTCTTGGACAAGATGCTCTTTTGGATAAGACAAAGGACACCTGCATGATATGTGTACTTCTGCTCTTTTAGAGAGATAAGCTTTGTATAGATAGGCAGCATCTGGACCTCTGTCATTATAGACAGATAACTTTTTGTATAAAAGTTTGCCCAAACCTCTCTGAAGACAC
Source organism: Melanerpes formicivorus (assembly GCF_026170545.1). Lineage (NCBI taxonomy): Eukaryota > Metazoa > Chordata > Aves > Piciformes > Picidae > Melanerpes > Melanerpes formicivorus. Next base: position 39,357 of record NW_027142410.1, read on the forward strand.
ACAGCTCTTTTGAAATGATCCTACCTGTGTCAGGCGCCAGAATAGAAGCACGATACAAGAGACTTACTGAGTCTCTTGTGTGTCTTTCTCTAAGTCATTATCAACGCTGTTTGCAGCACAAACCCAAACCCAAACCCACCCCGAGACACCCCCAGCTCCCACGGGAGCCTGCAGAGACCTCCCAAAGGGTCCGTCGGAGGTGCCCAGCTGCCTCCCCACGACCCTTGACCCTTTCCGATGGCCCCACGAGAACTTTACGTATCCCCAGACCCTTTTAGGTGTCCCCAAGACCTCCTCCGTCACCCCCAAAAGCCCTGCCGATGGCCCCAGACCACCTTCAGACGCCGGAAGGAGCACGCCTGGGAGTCCCGGGCCGGCAGCGACACCGGGACCGGACCCGCTGCGGCGCAGGCGCCGTGTCCATAGCGACCACCGGGACGCTGCCCCCCTGGCGCGAGCAGAGCCGGGCTAGGGCGCAGGCGCCGGATCCATAGCGACGCTCGAGTCAAGCTCTCCGCCCTCCGCTCTTCCCCTAAGAATTTTCGAGCATTCAGCGCAGTTAGGCTGCAGAAATTAGCTCACCCAGGGCGGCACACGCCGCGGCACGGCTGCACTGCCGGCCATTACACACCGGGTTGAGCACTGACCTCCCACGGGGCGGTATACGCCGCGGCACGGCTGCACTGCCGGCCATTACACACAGGGTTGAGCACTGAGCTCCCCCGGGGCGGTATACGCCGCGGCACGGCTGCACTGCCGGCCATTACACACCGGGTGGCAGCATTGAGCTCCCCCGGGGCGGCACACGCCGCGGCACGGCTGCACTGCCGGCCATTACACACAGGGTGGCAGCATTGAGCTCCCACGGGGCCTCTGGGTACGGTTGAGGCAGCAGACGCCACCCCCGCAGAGCCCCGCCGGCCAAGCCCGGACACGCCCCCCTTCCCCCCCCAAAAGCCCCGCGCTGCCCCGCCGGTGGCCACCCCCCCAAGCCCCGCGCAGCTCCAGCGGCTGCTATAGAGAAACCCCCCAAAGCAGCAGAGACTGGCACTGACCTGGGACACAGCAGAAGAGCTCCAACCTCTACCAGCCACAACCCTGAACTGAGTCACTTTAAGCATCTGGCGCCATGTTGTTGAGGGCGGTGCCACGCTGGGGGGGGCGGTGCCACGCTGGGGGGGCGGTGCCACGCTGGGGGGGCGGTGCCACGCTGGGGGGGGCGGTGCCACGCTGGGGGGGGGCGGTGCCACGCTGGGGGGGCGGTGCCACGCTGGGGGGGCGGTGCCACGCTGGGGGGGCGGTGCCACGCTGGGGGGGGCGGTGCCACGCGGGGGGGGGCGGTGCCACGCGGGGGGGGCGGTGCCACGCTGGGGGGGGCGGTGCCTGCGTTGTGACCTCACGCTCAGCGTTCCATGGGTTTTATTCCCCTCCAAGACAACACGTTGAGTTCTGAGCAGCTGAGGAGCCCTGGGGAACACCTGTACAGAAACGTTCCTCCAAGAGCTGTCAGAAAAACGTTCGTTCCGCCAGCACTGCCGGCCGTTACACACCGGATGGCAACATTGAGCTCCCCCGGGGCGGCACACGCCGCGGCACGGCTGCACTGCCGGCCGTTACACACAGGGTGGCAGCATTGAGCTCCCACGGGGCGGCACACGCCGCGGCACGGCTGCACTGCCGGCCGTTACACACCGGGTGGCAGCACTGAGCACCTCCCTGGGCGTGGGCAGCAGCCGGGCCCCCACCTGGCTTTTATTTTCCAACGCTAAAAGCCTTTTAGAAGCAGAGAGGGCACACAGGGGTCGTTTCCAAAGCTTTCTTACGCACCAGTCACTCCAAGCCCTCCCTCTCCAGCTGCAAACCAGAGGTTTGCCTCCGCCTCGCCTCACCCCAGTACTTACACTTTTAAAGATAGTGTGGTCCCCTCGGAGAATTTTCAGCACTTTAGGGGGGGGCCCCCAGCCCTCGCTCACCTGCTCCTCTGCTGCAGCAGCCCCCTGCCCCACGTGGCAGAACCAGCCCACCCACAATCCCCCCACTCCCTTTGAGTCGCCCCCAAAAAGGCACAAAATAAAGCAAACTGCCCAGCCAGCACCTCCTGCCTTTCACAGCAAGGACTGAACATTGCAGCTTTGGCCAAGACCATCAGCCCAAAGGAAGGCCTGGGCCCTGAGGAACTAAATGCAAGTGAACTATCTGACACCACCACAGTCCTGTGAATGTTGCAAAGCAGTAGTGCATGCGGTATAATAATTCGAAAGTTAAGGGCTGCTCAAGCTTTACACAAAGTATCCTATTCAGTTTTGGGTTCCACTTAACACAAAGTAAAAGTATAAAAGGTCAGAGGGAAAGCCAACTCTACCTCTGAACTACAGCAAGAAATACTGGAATCAAGGGGCCCTTTCTTCTGCTACTAATAGATGAAGAGAACATGAAAACTGATGGGCTAAACCAACAGGGCAAGATTAGAATAACTAGTAGAGAGAACGGAAGATACAAAGCTTCAACTGCATCTGTTTAGCAACGACTCCTACCAGATAACTTCCATGCCATAACTTTGCTGATTTCAAACAAGCCAGCTGGTGAAGCGTCTCGCTCACAGGCGGCCGACGAGGAGACGTGCAGAAGGCAGAGGCGAGGGAACAAGTCCTGAGCTTTGCTGCAGGCTGTCCTGCGGCTTCCCCTACCGACTCTTTCCCGTACACCACCGCAGAAGGAGTTGGGTGAATTTTGTCTCAAACCGGCTCCTAAGACAACCTCCGCTTTTTCCCTGGGTGCCTACGTGGGTGTTGCTTCATCTTTCCCTCACGCTCGGTACGGCATTCGGGTGCAGAGCAAGGCTCTGGACAGCCAAACCGAACTCCTGTGCTGAAGAAAAGGAAGCGGAAGCACAGGCTGAGCCCCTGAGCTCTAAACATTCACTGAGCCCCAGGAAATGCCTGCATGTGCTGGCTGCTGCCACCTCCTCGTTGCCCCGGGCCTGCTCATTGGAGGCTGCCTGGCAAAAGCACCTGCCCCCACTTTCCTCGGCGTTCTTTGAATACCCAGGTTGGAAACCTAAGAGGTAGCGTACTAATTGGAAAGCATGTTCCAGCGGGCGTGGCTGGAGGCTGGGCGCCGCCGCCGCTTTCTCTGCTCCCCGCCCCTCCTTTGCGCGGCCCCTAATCACGTGACGATCGCTGGGCGAGTCTGGGTGCTGCTGGGTTCGCCCTGGGATCGCTGGGCGAGTCTGGGTGCTGCCGGGTTCACCCTGGGATCGCTGGGCGAGTCTGAGGGCATTGGGGTCAGCCTGCAAGAGCTGGGAGAGACAGGAGAACAGCTCGTGAACTGGGAGTAGACTGCTCCCGACCGCGGCAAATCGACACCCACCCCCCCCCCCCCGCCGCTGGTGTTTCTCGGCCCCCCCCTCGCTGCCGCCCACCCTCAAACCCATAGCAGAGTCCTGCAGCAGGCACAGAGCAACTCCAGAGAGCAGCAGAGTCCACACCGAGCTGATGCGGAGCGGAGAAAGCAGAGGGGACGAGGATTACGCTGGCTAGGTCGGAGCCGACGGGGCGAGGGCGGCGCCATCTTGGGAAGGGCAGGCGCTGTCACGGGGAGGGCGACGCCATCTTGGAAAGGGCAGGCGCTGTCACGGGGAGATCGACGCCATCTTGGGAAGGGCAGGCGCTGTCACGGGTAGGGCGGCGCCATCTTGGGAAGGGCAGGCGCTGTCACGGGGAGGACGGTGCCGTCTTGGTGCCCTCACTTCCGTCTACATGCCCCCAGCCCTCCTTTCTCACCCTCTAAGGCCCTTGAGGTGCTCGCAGCTCGCCTTGAGATGCCGGGGGAGATGTGGCTGGGGGACCCTGGGACTGCAGGACACCCAATACCGGGGTGAGACCACCCCAATCCTGCGGGACCCCAAACCCTGGAACCCCCCCGAGACCTCTAACACAACACCACCACTCCCCGCCCCCTCAGCTGCTTCAGGACCCTCCAGAGACCCCCCCGGAGACCCTCCAGAGGCCGCCAGACACCTCTCGATGCCCACAAAGCCCCTCTAGACGCCCCAGAATACCTCTCTGCGCCTCCCTGCAGAGGCCACTCACACCCTTGGCAGCAGGCGACAGCAAGCAGTACCTGGCCGTGCCCACAAGGTGGGAGCAGTGAGCAGAAGAGCCAGGGGCGCTAGGGACACCGAGACTCCAGCAGTGCCACACAGCAACCCACACGCTGTGGGGACCTGACACAGAGACCCCGAAACCACACTGAGGCACAGACCCCCCCACTCCTCCGTGACCCTCCAGACATGACCCAGGAGCCCCTCCAGAGGTCCCCAGACACCTCTAGATGCTCCCAGAACCCTTCACATGCCCCCAAATTCCCCTTTCATACCCCCAAGCCCACTTCAGATGACAGCAGACCCTCCTTAACAGGCCCCCAGCGCTCAGCAGGTCCGGTGCTGCTGTGCCTCGGGAGCAGATCAGCTGGTCTCCCTGCAGAGCTTTTTCCAGTCAATGAAAAAACAGCACACCACACACACACACGAAAGACAATCCACTGTTTTAATTGAGAGACAGTTGCTATTTCTGCTTCAAACCACACCCCACACCCCCCCGTGGCTCTGCTCAGGATGTGCTTTTCTCCTCTAGAAGCCTTTCTACAGAACAGAGGGGGGTCACGTCAAGGCCTTTCTGCACACAAATCACTGCCCTTCTGCAATCTCTCAATAAGCAGCACCGCTGTTCCTCTGCTGGAACACCTCACACTCACTCTTACACTTGCCCGGGGCTTTCCCTCCCCTCCAAGAACGTCCTGGCATTTCAAACATTTGGCATTTCAGGTCTGCAAGCAGCCTTTGTGGGAGGCTGCCCTCACCCCTCCCTCACTGCTCCTCTGCTGTATCCTCGCCCACCCCGCTGTGGCATCACAGAAGGAAAGACAGCCGAGCGGCTACGCTCCTGTTCTTTTTATCACCCCGAGCCGGGGACAGCCTTCTGGGCAAGGTTTGCAGCTTCAGCACACAGCTGAGCTTTGCTCTCACCCATTAAACCCTTTGGTGGTTTCAGCTTCCCGAGGATGTGTCGGCACAAGTCCTTGTCGGGGCACCGCAAACAGGGAGAGACAAAGCTCCGAGATCCAGGAAGAGGACGGCTGAGCAGACACCCCTAAAGAGAGAAACTTCATCAGCTGAACCTCACACTTCTCCCAGCTTTGCAACAGCAAAGAACTTTGTGAACAACACAGTGGTGCTCCTAAGGAGGTCACCAGCTTGCAAGTTACAGGAGAAATAAAAACCTTTTTATTACAGAAGCACTGGCAAAAATTTACGGACAGGAACAGCAGACGAGCAAATTCTGCGATTGAGCTAACGACAGACATCAGGCCTAGGATCTGGCTACCCTGACAAAGGATGCCAACAGGACAGAGTGAGGCCTCAGCAGCACTCCCAAAAAGCCCCACAGAGAGCCACAGGCTCTGGCCCGTGCCCCACCTACGGGCCGGCCCTCCTGGCAGCAGCGCAACACCACCTCTTCAGGAGCCCAGGGACTGACCTCAGCCCCCTAAGGGCCAGGCAAGGTTGGTTCCTGTTAGCTGCCTAAAGCAGCCTCCCCAGCCCTGCTTCCAGGGACCTTGGGCTGCTGCTGGGGACAGAAGGGGGATGGAGGGCTCCACAACTCGTCACACAGACCCCGAGCACAGGGCTGTTAAGCTGACAGGGTGCCAAGGGAACAGGCTGCCATGAAGGCACAGACCCAGGCCCTGAACTACAGGGTGGGTCACCTTGCCGCAGCAACACGACCCAGCGGCTTCGCTGCGTCCGACGAATAAAAGGAGGAAGTTCCACAGGAACAGAAGGGAAAACCTTTTCACTGTGTGTGCCAGAGCCCTGGAGCAGGCTGCCCAGAGAGTTAGTGGAGTCTCTGGAGACATTCAAAACCCGCCCCAGGTGATCCTGCACTGGCACAGGGGTTGGACCGGATGCTATTTTGGGGTCCCTTCCAACCCCTAACACTCAGTGATTCTGTGATTAGCTATGCTGGTGACAGAGTCTCACTGAGTGCTCTTTAAAATGTTTTTCTTTTCTTTCAGCCTAGGAGTTTCATATTTAAATAGACCTTCTGCTCTGTCTTCCCCCTTCCTTCTTCCATCTTGCGTCTAAACACTAGGAGAGCTTGATGAGCTCTATCCTGGGCGTCCCAACGTAACACATCTCAACTGCATACATGGATTTTGTAATCTTTTGCCCCATTGCTCGCACAGGGTGGATTAAGTTCATTACTTAGAGCTTGTCAGGACAGCTGTTGAAGTGTCCTGTGCAATGCAGGAGGAGTTGAATCCCATAGGAAACCACATTACTGTGCTTTGTCAGCCTGGTTATGGTCAGAAACCTCCTTCATTTTTTTTTCTCTTGAACAGATATATCACATGAGTCCCCAGAATTAATTTGCCTCTTCTCATAATTATTTCTTTAAAACTGTCTTAGAAGTGTCTCTGTCCTTCCCTCTCTCTAGATACTGGCCTCCTGAGCCCACGGCAGACTTGCACAGAGCTACTGCGAGCACCACTCTGCACGGCCTCTGGGGGGCTTTCAAGCACAGGCACCCCAGGAGAATCCAAACCTAACCTTGCAGCTGGCCTTAGAGCTCCTCTTTGGAAAACTGTCGCTGCCAGGGCCCACAAACCAACGTCCTCTGTCGGCAAACCGGATGTAAGGGCTGAAAAGTGTCAACGGAAACCGTAATCGGATGGCCCAGGAAGATCCTGCCGGTCTGAACACACCAGACCTGGAATGCACAAAGAAACTCTGTTAACAACTGCCTGTGTGTCTGCTCATAGCTTGAGGAGTAACAGAGCAGAACCAATTCCCAAAAGGTTTTCACTGCGTTCCCAGGGCAAGTAGAGGCTTGCTCTGGCTGTAGTTAATACCTAGAAATTCCTATCAAAATCTTTGCAGCACAACAAGAAAAAAACCAAACCAACCAAACCACAAACTGCTTTATATTATTAAGTAGGAACTCGAAAGCTTACAGGAACTGTGGGGATTTTTTTATGACAAATTATTCCTTTTCTTTTTTTCAGTGAGCAATTGGGTTTCCAACAGCTCCACATTCTGACACCAAAGCACCCCGCTCCGTGTCAGGGCTTGTGGCTGAGGCCGAATACAAATCTGCAACTGGTCCTCAGGCAAAGCAGTTAAGCTCCCTGAAAAAAAAGGAAAGAAAGCAAGAGTGAGTCAACCATAAAAACAAGACCTAACCAAACCCCCAAAGCCATTTTGTCAGGAAGTCGCCTCCACTATCACCCGCCACATGCTGAAATTCCCTTCCCCTGGGGCTCCTGCTTGGCCCACAGCTGGGGAACATAAAGCAAGGCACAGCCCTGTGGGTACCTGCTGCCCTGGAGCCACCAAAACCGGAGCACCCAGTCACTACCAATCCCACAGCAGACCCAAGATACAACAGGGACTCCATAGAGACTCCAAAACCTCACTGAGAACCCCCCAACTCCTTCAGGACCCCCACAGATTCTCCAACTTAGATGCCCACAAAACCCCTTTGGTTGCACCCAAACCCCCCATCTGAAACACCCAGCTCCACTTTAGGTACCCCCAGATGCTTCCAATGTCCCCAGACCCGCTGGTGGACCAGCCCAGAACCCCCTGACACTATCCCAGACCCTTTCAGGGGGCTCCACACCCCTTCTAGATGCCCACAAAACCCCTTCACACGCCAAAAGAAACCTTTACCTGCCTCCAAACCCCACGTGGGGGCCACTTAGCAGCGGGTGGCAGCAACCAAGTCTGTTGCTCTCACCAATTAAACCCTTTGGTGCTCTCAGCTCTCTGACCCTGTGTCAGTGCAAGTCCTTGTCGGCCGGCACCTTCGTCCTGATCCAGGCGGAGAGAGAACTGCCAGGAACACAGCTTCGCCGCTCCACTTGCGGCACGCCTGCTGCCGAGGGCAGCCTCGTCCGCAGCCTGCCCGAGAGGAACACGGCCCCCGGGGCCGGGGGACACACAAAAGCCTTCCACAAAGGTAACAAGGGAAGTCTCTTGGCCACTCTTCACGTGCCGAGTGCGATTGTCATGCGGAACACACCGCGGCATCTGGAACGAGTTTAAGTCCAGGTCTGTGGCAGCACAGAGGTTCCTGGAATATCCCGGTACATCGATCCACAGGAGGTTGTCTTTCGGTCCCCAGTCTGATGCTTGGCAGCACAGCCATCACACCATTTCTCTCGAGTGCTTTGAACTGACAATTCATGCAGGAGAATAAAACCAAACAGGAGTAAGCAGCTTGGAAAAGAACTTTGATCATCACCAGGCCCAGCAAGAGGACACAGTCTCAGGCTGCACCAGGGGAGGTTTAGGCTAGAGGTTAGGAAGAGGTTCTGCACGGAGAGAGTGATGGCCCATTGGAATGGGCTGCCCAGGGTGGTGGTGGAGTCACCATCTTTGGAGGTGTTCAGGAGGAGACTGGATAGGGTGCCTGGTTGCTTGGTTTAGTTGATTAGGTGGTGTTGGATGATAGGTTGGACACGATGATCTTGAAGGTCTCTTCCAACTCGGTCTGGTCTATTCTATTCTATTCCGTTCCATTCCATTCCAACACCATCTAATCAACTAAACCACGGCACTGAGTGCCTCATCCAGTCTCTTTCTAAACACTTCCAGTGATGGTGACTCCCTGGGCACCACCTCCCTGAGCAGCACATTCCAAAGGCCAATCTCTCTTTCAACCTGCTCTATTCTATTCTATGAAGACCTTCTTCCTAACATCCAGCCTAAACCTCCCCTGGCACAGCTTGAGACTGTGTCCTCTTGTTCTGGTGCTGCTTGCCTGGGAGAAGAGACCAACCCCCACCTGGCTACAACCAGAACTGAGGGGACTGCAATCCTTGCAGCTTCAGCTTTCCTTCTCTGCTACTTCTTTTTTCAGATGGATTGTTTTTCAAAGGGACTGCTGGACAGCAGAACAGGATGGATGGCTGGGCCCCAAGAGCGGTGGGGAACAGAGTTAAACCCAGCCGGTGGCCGGCCGGGCACAAGTGGTGTTCCCCAGGACACCCCTTGTGAGAGAGTGAGTCCAGAGAAGGGCCACAAAGCTGGTGAGGGGTCTGGATAACAAGCCTTAGGAGGAGTGGCTGAAGGAACTGGGACTGTTTAATCTGCAGAAGAGGAAGCTGAGGGAATTAAGGCGTGGTCTGGCTTCAGCTCTCAACTACTTCCACGTTGAGCAAGGACAGCTTGTACTCACAGAAGGCACTGGCTGCTTGGGTTCAAGGTTCCTGCAGAGCTCAGGCTATCTCTCTTCATTAGTGAGGTCGTCCTGTCACCTAGGCAGAGAGAAGAAAATGCAGCTATGAAATTAGACCACTGGAATCGTGAGACTCGTTCTGTGTGAGACTCCAGGAGAATCCAAACCTAACCTTGGAGCTGCCCTGAAGAGCTCCTCATAGCTTGAGGAGTACCAGAGCAGGAACAATTCCCAAAAGGTTTTCACTGCATTCCTAGGGCACTTGAAGGATTGCCCTGGCTGTAGTTAATATCTAGAAATTCCTATCAAAATCTTTGCAGCACAGCAAGGAAATTGAGGGATGGGAAGGCAATATGTACTTACACGTTAGGCAAGAATTGGCTTTTCAAACTAATCTCTCTAACTGTTGGATATGCACTGAACTTCCTCGAGGCCAAATGAGGACCCCTTTATTTGGGGAAGCCTCAATGAATTGGACTTGGGGGGCATCAGACTGGGTGACTACATCTGAGAGTAACTTCCACAAGTGTCAGCATGGGAAAGATAGCTCAGAAACCCTGGGTCCAAAGTTTGCCTTAAGAAAATATAGTATAGGAATATACTGTTGGCTGTGAGAAAGGGGGGAACTGATGAACAGAAAAGTCTCATTAACAGAACCACAGAGTTGATAAGAATTTTCCGCTTGTTAGCTGAAATGCTGGGACGCAGGGAGGGGGAGAGGGGTTGGCAGACAGCCTTTGGATAGAGAAGGAATAACAGGATTTGTCAGTGATTCACTGCTGTTAGTCTTGGACAAGATGCTCTTTTGGATAAGACAAAGGACACCTGCATGATATGTGTACTTCTGCTCTTTTAGAGAGATAAGCTTTGTATAGATAGGCAGCATCTGGACCTCTGTCATTATAGACAGATAACTTTTTGTATAAAAGTTTGCCCAAACCTCTCTGAAGACACACAGCTCTTTTGAAATGATCCTACCTGTGTCAGGCGCCAGAATAGAAGCACGATACAAGAGACTTACTGAGTCTCTTGTGTGTCTTTCTCTAAGTCATTATCAACGCTGTTTGCAGCACAAACCCAAACCCAAACCCACCCCGAGACACCCCCAGCTCCCACGGGAGCCTGCAGAGACCTCCCAAAGGGTCCGTCGGAGGTGCCCAGCTGCCTCCCCACGACCCTTGACCCTTTCCGATGGCCCCACGAGAACTTTACGTATCCCCAGACCCTTTTAGGTGTCCCCAAGACCTCCTCCGTCACCCCCAAAAGCCCTGCCGATGGCCCCAGACCACCTTCAGACGCCGGAAGGAGCACGCCTGGGAGTCCCGGGCCGGCAGCGACACCGGGACCGGACCCGCTGCGGCGCAGGCGCCGTATCCATAGCGACCACCGGAACGCTGCCCCCCTGGCGCGAGCAGAGCCGGGCTAGGGCGCAGGCGCCGGATCCATAGCGACGCTCGAGTCAAGCTCTCCGCCCTCCGCTCTTCCCCTAAGAATTTTCGAGCATTCAGCGCAGTTAGGCTGCAGAAATTAGCTCACCCAGGGCGGCACACGCCGCGGCACGGCTGCACTGCCGGCCATTACACACCGGGTTGAGCACTGACCTCCCACGGGGCGGTATACGCCGCGGCACGGCTGCACTGCCGGCCATTACACACAGGGTTGAGCACTGAGCTCCCCCGGGGCGGTATACGCCGCGGCACGGCTGCACTGCCGGCCATTACACACCGGGTGGCAGCATTGAGCTCCCCCGGGGCGGCACACGCCGCGGCACGGCTGCACTGCCGGCCATTACACACAGGGTGGCAGCATTGAGCTCCCACGGGGCCTCTGGGTACGGTTGAGGCAGCAGACGCCACCCCCGCAGAGCCCCGCCGGCCAAGCCCGGACACGCCCCCCTTCCCCCCCCAAAAGCCCCGCGCTGCCCCGCCGGTGGCCACCCCCCCAAGCCCCGCGCAGCTCCAGCGGCTGCTATAGAGAAACCCCCCAAAGCAGCAGAGACTGGCACTGACCTGGGACACAGCAGAAGAGCTCCAACCTCTACCAGCCACAACCCTGAACTGAGTCACTTTAAGCATCTGGCGCCATGTTGTTGAGGGCGGTGCCACGCTGGGGGGGGCGGTGCCACGCTGGGGGGGCGGTGCCACGCTGGGGGGGGCGGTGCCACGCTGGGGGGGGCGGTGCCACGCTGGGGGGGGCGGTGCCACGCTGGGGGGGGGCGGTGCCACGCTGGGGGGGCGGTGCCACGCTGGGGGGGCGGTGCCACGCTGGGGGGGGCGGTGCCACGCTGGGGGGGGGCGGTGCCACGCGGGGGGGGCGGTGCCACGCGGGGGGGGGCGGTGCCACGCTGGGGGGGGCGGTGCCTGCGTTGTGACCTCACGCTCAGCGTTCCATGGGTTTTATTCCCCTCCAAGACAACACGTTGAGTTCTGAGCAGCTGAGGAGCCCTGGGGAACACCTGTACAGAAACGTTCCTCCAAGAGCTGTCAGAAAAACGTTCGTTCCGCCAGCACTGCCGGCCGTTACACACCGGATGGCAACATTGAGCTCCCCCGGGGCGGCACACGCCGCGGCACGGCTGCACTGCCGGCCGTTACACACAGGGTGGCAGCATTGAGCTCCCACGGGGCGGCACACGCCGCGGCACGGCTGCACTGCCGGCCGTTACACACCGGGTGGCAGCACTGAGCACCTCCCTGGGCGTGGGCAGCAGCCGGGCCCCCACCTGGCTTTTATTTTCCAACGCTAAAAGCCTTTTAGAAGCAGAGAGGGCACACAGGGGTCGTTTCCAAAGCTTTCTTACGCACCAGTCACTCCAAGCCCTCCCTCTCCAGCTGCAAACCAGAGGTTTGCCTCCGCCTCGCCTCACCCCAGTACTTACACTTTTAAAGATAGTGTGGTCCCCTCGGAGAATTTTCAGCACTTTAGGGGGGGGCCCCCAGCCCTCGCTCACCTGCTCCTCTGCTGCAGCAGCCCCCTGCCCCACGTGGCAGAACCAGCCCACCCACAATCCCCCCACTCCCTTTGAGTCGCCCCCAAAAAGGCACAAAATAAAGCAAACTGCCCAGCCAGCACCTCCTGCCTTTCACAGCAAGGACTGAACATTGCAGCTTTGGCCAAGACCATCAGCCCAAAGGAAGGCCTGGGCCCTGAGGAACTAAATGCAAGTGAACTATCTGACACCACCACAGTCCTGTGAATGTTGCAAAGCAGTAGTGCATGCGGTATAATAATTCGAAAGTTAAGGGCTGCTCAAGCTTTACACAAAGTATCCTATTCAGTTTTGGGTTCCACTTAACACAAAGTAAAAGTATAAAAGGTCAGAGGGAAAGCCAACTCTACCTCTGAACTACAGCAAGAAATACTGGAATCAAGGGGCCCTTTCTTCTGCTACTAATAGATGAAGAGAACATGAAAACTGATGGGCTAAACCAACAGGGCAAGATTAGAATAACTAGTAGAGAGAACGGAAGATACAAAGCTTCAACTGCATCTGTTTAGCAACGACTCCTACCAGATAACTTCCATGCCATAACTTTGCTGATTTCAAACAAGCCAGCTGGTGAAGCGTCTCGCTCACAGGCGGCCGACGAGGAGACGTGCAGAAGGCAGAGGCGAGGGAACAAGTCCTGAGCTTTGCTGCAGGCTGTCCTGCGGCTTCCCCTACCGACTCTTTCCCGTACACCACCGCAGAAGGAGTTGGGTGAATTTTGTCTCAAACCGGCTCCTAAGACAACCTCCGCTTTTTCCCTGGGTGCCTACGTGGGTGTTGCTTCATCTTTCCCTCACGCTCGGTACGGCATTCGGGTGCAGAGCAAGGCTCTGGACAGCCAAACCGAACTCCTGTGCTGAAGAAAAGGAAGCGGAAGCACAGGCTGAGCCCCTGAGCTCTAAACATTCACTGAGCCCCAGGAAATGCCTGCATGTGCTGGCTGCTGCCACCTCCTCGTTGCCCCGGGCCTGCTCATTGGAGGCTGCCTGGCAAAAGCACCTGCCCCCACTTTCCTCGGCGTTCTTTGAATACCCAGGTTGGAAACCTAAGAGGTAGCGTACTAATTGGAAAGCATGTTCCAGCGGGCGTGGCTGGAGGCTGGGCGCCGCCGCCGCTTTCTCTGCTCCCCGCCCCTCCTTTGCGCGGCCCCTAATCACGTGACGATCGCTGGGCGAGTCTGGGTGCTGCTGGGTTCGCCCTGGGATCGCTGGGCGAGTCTGGGTGCTGCCGGGTTCACCCTGGGATCGCTGGGCGAGTCTGAGGGCATTGGGGTCAGCCTGCAAGAGCTGGGAGAGACAGGAGAACAGCTCGTGAACTGGGAGTAGACTGCTCCCGACCGCGGCAAATCGACACCCACCCCCCCCCCCCCGCCGCTGGTGTTTCTCGGCCCCCCCCTCGCTGCCGCCCACCCTCAAACCCATAGCAGAGTCCTGCAGCAGGCACAGAGCAACTCCAGAGAGCAGCAGAGTCCACACCGAGCTGATGCGGAGCGGAGAAAGCAGAGGGGACGAGGATTACGCTGGCTAGGTCGGAGCCGACGGGGCGAGGGCGGCGCCATCTTGGGAAGGGCAGGCGCTGTCACGGGGAGGGCGACGCCATCTTGGAAAGGGCAGGCGCTGTCACGGGGAGATCGACGCCATCTTGGGAAGGGCAGGCGCTGTCACGGGTAGGGCGGCGCCATCTTGGGAAGGGCAGGCGCTGTCACGGGGAGGACGGTGCCGTCTTGGTGCCCTCACTTCCGTCTACATGCCCCCAGCCCTCCTTTCTCACCCTCTAAGGCCCTTGAGGTGCTCGCAGCTCGCCTTGAGATGCCGGGGGAGATGTGGCTGGGGGACCCTGGGACTGCAGGACACCCAATACCGGGGTGAGACCACCCCAATCCTGCGGGACCCCAAACCCTGGAACCCCCCCGAGACCTCTAACACAACACCACCACTCCCCGCCCCCTCAGCTGCTTCAGGACCCTCCAGAGACCCCCCCGGAGACCCTCCAGAGGCCGCCAGACACCTCTCGATGCCCACAAAGCCCCTCTAGACGCCCCAGAATACCTCTCTGCGCCTCCCTGCAGAGGCCACTCACACCCTTGGCAGCAGGCGACAGCAAGCAGTACCTGGCCGTGCCCACAAGGTGGGAGCAGTGAGCAGAAGAGCCAGGGGCGCTAGGGACACCGAGACTCCAGCAGTGCCACACAGCAACCCACACGCTGTGGGGACCTGACACAGAGACCCCGAAACCACACTGAGGCACAGACCCCCCCACTCCTCCCTGACCCTCCAGACATGACCCAGGAGCCCCTCCAGAGGTCCCCAGACACCTCTAGATGCTCCCAGAACCCTTCACATGCCCCCAAATTCCCCTTTCATACCCCCAAGCCCACTTCAGATGACAGCAGACCCTCCTTAACAGGCCCCCAGCGCTCAGCAGGTCCGGTGCTGCTGTGCCTCGGGAGCAGATCAGCTGGTCTCCCTGCAGAGCTTTTTCCAGTCAATGAAAAAACAGCACACCACACACACACACGAAAGACAATCCACTGTTTTAATTGAGAGACAGTTGCTATTTCTGCTTCAAACCACACCCCACACCCCCCCGTGGCTCTGCTCAGGATGTGCTTTTCTCCTCTAGAAGCCTTTCTACAGAACAGAGGGGGGTCACGTCAAGGCCTTTCTGCACACAAATCACTGCCCTTCTGCAATCTCTCAATAAGCAGCACCGCTGTTCCTCTGCTGGAACACCTCACACTCACTCTTACACTTGCCCGGGGCTTTCCCTCCCCTCCAAGAACGTCCTGGCATTTCAAACATTTGGCATTTCAGGTCTGCAAGCAGCCTTTGTGGGAGGCTGCCCTCACCCCTCCCTCACTGCTCCTCTGCTGTATCCTCGCCCACCCCGCTGTGGCATCACAGAAGGAAAGACAGCCGAGCGGCTACGCTCCTGTTCTTTTTATCACCCCGAGCCGGGGACAGCCTTCTGGGCAAGGTTTGCAGCTTCAGCACACAGCTGAGCTTTGCTCTCACCCATTAAACCCTTTGGTGGTTTCAGCTTCCCGAGGATGTGTCGGCACAAGTCCTTGTCGGGGCACCGCAAACAGGGAGAGACAAAGCTCCGAGATCCAGGAAGAGGACGGCTGAGCAGACACCCCTAAAGAGAGAAACTTCATCAGCTGAACCTCACACTTCTCCCAGCTTTGCAACAGCAAAGAACTTTGTGAACAACACAGTGGTGCTCCTAAGGAGGTCACCAGCTTGCAAGTTACAGGAGAAATAAAAACCTTTTTATTACAGAAGCACTGGCAAAAATTTACGGACAGGAACAGCAGACGAGCAAATTCTGCGATTGAGCTAACGACAGACATCAGGCCTAGGATCTGGCTACCCTGACAAAGGATGCCAACAGGACAGAGTGAGGCCTCAGCAGCACTCCCAAAAAGCCCCACAGAGAGCCACAGGCTCTGGCCCGTGCCCCACCTACGGGCCGGCCCTCCTGGCAGCAGCGCAACACCACCTCTTCAGGAGCCCAGGGACTGACCTCAGCCCCCTAAGGGCCAGGCAAGGTTGGTTCCTGTTAGCTGCCTAAAGCAGCCTCCCCAGCCCTGCTTCCAGGGACCTTGGGCTGCTGCTGGGGACAGAAGGGGGATGGAGGGCTCCACAACTCGTCACACAGACCCCGAGCACAGGGCTGTTAAGCTGACAGGGTGCCAAGGGAACAGGCTGCCATGAAGGCACAGACCCAGGCCCTGAACTACAGGGTGGGTCACCTTGCCGCAGCAACACGACCCAGCGGCTTCGCTGCGTCCGACGAATAAAAGGAGGAAGTTCCACAGGAACAGAAGGGAAAACCTTTTCACTGTGTGTGCCAGAGCCCTGGAGCAGGCTGCCCAGAGAGTTAGTGGAGTCTCTGGAGACATTCAAAACCCGCCCCAGGTGATCCTGCACTGGCACAGGGGTTGGACCGGATGCTATTTTGGGGTCCCTTCCAACCCCTAACACTCAGTGATTCTGTGATTAGCTATGCTGGTGACAGAGTCTCACTGAGTGCTCTTTAAAATGTTTTTCTTTTCTTTCAGCCTAGGAGTTTCATATTTAAATAGACCTTCTGCTCTGTCTTCCCCCTTCCTTCTTCCATCTTGCGTCTAAACACTAGGAGAGCTTGATGAGCTCTATCCTGGGCGTCCCAACGTAACACATCTCAACTGCATACATGGATTTTGTAATCTTTTGCCCCATTGCTCGCACAGGGTGGATTAAGTTCATTACTTAGAGCTTGTCAGGACAGCTGTTGAAGTGTCCTGTGCAATGCAGGAGGAGTTGAATCCCATAGGAAACCACATTACTGTGCTTTGTCAGCCTGGTTATGGTCAGAAACCTCCTTCATTTTTTTTTCTCTTGAACAGATATATCACATGAGTCCCCAGAATTAATTTGCCTCTTCTCATAATTATTTCTTTAAAACTGTCTTAGAAGTGTCTCTGTCCTTCCCTCTCTCTAGATACTGGCCTCCTGAGCCCATGGCAGACTTGCACAGAGCTACTGCGAGCACCACTCTGCACGGCCTCTGGGGGGCTTTCAAGCACAGGCACCCCAGGAGAATCCAAACCTAACCTTGCAGCTGGCCTTAGAGCTCCTCTTTGGAAAACTGTCGCTGCCAGGGCCCACAAACCAACGTCCTCTGTCGGCAAACCGGATGTAAGGGCTGAAAAGTGTCAACGGAAACCGTAATCGGATGGCCCAGGAAGATCCTGCCGGTCTGAACACACCAGACCTGGAATGCACAAAGAAACTCTGTTAACAACTGCCTGTGTGTC
Organism: Melanerpes formicivorus; assembly: GCF_026170545.1. Taxonomy (NCBI): domain Eukaryota; kingdom Metazoa; phylum Chordata; class Aves; order Piciformes; family Picidae; genus Melanerpes; species Melanerpes formicivorus. The sequence goes on from NW_027142410.1 coordinate 56,389, forward strand.
TGCTCATAGCTTGAGGAGTAACAGAGCAGAACCAATTCCCAAAAGGTTTTCACTGCGTTCCCAGGGCAAGTAGAGGCTTGCTCTGGCTGTAGTTAATACCTAGAAATTCCTATCAAAATCTTTGCAGCACAACAAGAAAAAAACCAAACCAACCAAACCACAAACTGCTTTATATTATTAAGTAGGAACTCGAAAGCTTACAGGAACTGTGGGGATTTTTTTATGACAAATTATTCCTTTTCTTTTTTTCAGTGAGCAATTGGGTTTCCAACAGCTCCACATTCTGACACCAAAGCACCCCGCTCCGTGTCAGGGCTTGTGGCTGAGGCCGAATACAAATCTGCAACTGGTCCTCAGGCAAAGCAGTTAAGCTCCCTGAAAAAAAAGGAAAGAAAGCAAGAGTGAGTCAACCATAAAAACAAGACCTAACCAAACCCCCAAAGCCATTTTGTCAGGAAGTCGCCTCCACTATCACCCGCCACATGCTGAAATTCCCTTCCCCTGGGGCTCCTGCTTGGCCCACAGCTGGGGAACATAAAGCAAGGCACAGCCCTGTGGGTACCTGCTGCCCTGGAGCCACCAAAACCGGAGCACCCAGTCACTACCAATCCCACAGCAGACCCAAGATACAACAGGGACTCCATAGAGACTCCAAAACCTCACTGAGAACCCCCCAACTCCTTCAGGACCCCCACAGATTCTCCAACTTAGATGCCCACAAAACCCCTTTGGTTGCACCCAAACCCCCCATCTGAAACACCCAGCTCCACTTTAGGTACCCCCAGATGCTTCCAATGTCCCCAGACCCGCTGGTGGACCAGCCCAGAACCCCCTGACACTATCCCAGACCCTTTCAGGGGGCTCCACACCCCTTCTAGATGCCCACAAAACCCCTTCACACGCCAAAAGAAACCTTTACCTGCCTCCAAACCCCACGTGGGGGCCACTTAGCAGCGGGTGGCAGCAACCAAGTCTGTTGCTCTCACCAATTAAACCCTTTGGTGCTCTCAGCTCTCTGACCCTGTGTCAGTGCAAGTCCTTGTCGGCCGGCACCTTCGTCCTGATCCAGGCGGAGAGAGAACTGCCAGGAACACAGCTTCGCCGCTCCGCTTGCGGCACGCCTGCTGCCGAGGGCAGCCTCGTCCGCAGCCTGCCCGAGAGGAACACGGCCCCCGGGGCCGGGGGACACACAAAAGCCTTCCACAAAGGTAACAAGGGAAGTCTCTTGGCCACTCTTCACGTGCCGAGTGCGATTGTCATGCGGAACACACCGCGGCATCTGGAACGAGTTTAAGTCCAGGTCTGTGGCAGCACAGAGGTTCCTGGAATATCCCGGTACATCGATCCACAGGAGGTTGTCTTTCGGTCCCCAGTCTGATGCTTGGCAGCACAGCCATCACACCATTTCTCTCGAGTGCTTTGAACTGACAATTCATGCAGGAGAATAAAACCAAACAGGAGTAAGCAGCTTGGAAAAGAACTTTGATCATCACCAGGCCCAGCAAGAGGACACAGTCTCAGGCTGCACCAGGGGAGGTTTAGGCTAGAGGTTAGGAAGAGGTTCTGCACGGAGAGAGTGATGGCCCATTGGAATGGGCTGCCCAGGGTGGTGGTGGAGTCACCATCTTTGGAGGTGTTCAGGAGGAGACTGGATAGGGTGCCTGGTTGCTTGGTTTAGTTGATTAGGTGGTGTTGGATGATAGGTTGGACACGATGATCTTGAAGGTCTCTTCCAACTCGGTCTGGTCTATTCTATTCTATTCCGTTCCATTCCATTCCAACACCATCTAATCAACTAAACCACGGCACTGAGTGCCTCATCCAGTCTCTTTCTAAACACTTCCAGTGATGGTGACTCCCTGGGCACCACCTCCCTGAGCAGCACATTCCAAAGGCCAATCTCTCTTTCAACCTGCTCTATTCTATTCTATGAAGACCTTCTTCCTAACATCCAGCCTAAACCTCCCCTGGCACAGCTTGAGACTGTGTCCTCTTGTTCTGGTGCTGCTTGCCTGGGAGAAGAGACCAACCCCCACCTGGCTACAACCAGAACTGAGGGGACTGCAATCCTTGCAGCTTCAGCTTTCCTTCTCTGCTACTTCTTTTTTCAGATGGATTGTTTTTCAAAGGGACTGCTGGACAGCAGAACAGGATGGATGGCTGGGCCCCAAGAGCGGTGGGGAACAGAGTTAAACCCAGCCGGTGGCCGGCCGGGCACAAGTGGTGTTCCCCAGGACACCCCTTGTGAGAGAGTGAGTCCAGAGAAGGGCCACAAAGCTGGTGAGGGGTCTGGATAACAAGCCTTAGGAGGAGTGGCTGAAGGAACTGGGACTGTTTAATCTGCAGAAGAGGAAGCTGAGGGAATTAAGGCGTGGTCTGGCTTCAGCTCTCAACTACTTCCACGTTGAGCAAGGACAGCTTGTACTCACAGAAGGCACTGGCTGCTTGGGTTCAAGGTTCCTGCAGAGCTCAGGCTATCTCTCTTCATTAGTGAGGTCGTCCTGTCACCTAGGCAGAGAGAAGAAAATGCAGCTATGAAATTAGACCACTGGAATCGTGAGACTCGTTCTGTGTGAGACTCCAGGAGAATCCAAACCTAACCTTGGAGCTGCCCTGAAGAGCTCCTCATAGCTTGAGGAGTACCAGAGCAGGAACAATTCCCAAAAGGTTTTCACTGCATTCCTAGGGCACTTGAAGGATTGCCCTGGCTGTAGTTAATACCTAGAAATTCCTATCAAAATCTTTGCAGCACAGCAAGGAAATTGAGGGATGGGAAGGCAATATGTACTTACACGTTAGGCAAGAATTGGCTTTGCAAACTAATCTCTCTAACTGTTGGATATGCACTGAACTTCCTCGAGGCCAAATGAGGACCCCTTTATTTGGGGAAGCCTCAATGAATTGGACTTGGGGGGCATCAGACTGGGTGACTACATCTGAGAGTAACTTCCACAAGTGTCAGCATGGGAAAGATAGCTCAGAAAGCCTGGGTCCAAAGTTTGCCTTAAGAAAATATAGTATAGGAATATACTGTTGGCTGTGAGAAAGGGGGGAACTGATGAACAGAAAAGTCTCATTAACAGAACCACAGAATTGATAAGAATTTTCCGCTTGTTAGCTGAAATGCTGGAACGCAGGGAGGGGGAGAGGGGCTGGCAGACAGCCTTTGGATAGAGAAGGAATAACAGGATTTGTCAGTGATTCACTTCTGTTAGTCTTGGACAAGATGCTCTTTTGTATACGATAAAGGACACCTGCATGATATGTGTACTTCTGCTCTTTTAGATAGATAAGCTTTGTATAGATAGGCAGCATCTGGACCTCTGTCATTATAGACAGATAACTTTTTGTATAAAAGTTTGCCCAAACCTCTCTGAAGACACACAGCTCTTTTGAAATGATCCTACCTGTGTCAGGCGCCAGAATAGAAGCACGATACAAGAGACTTACTGAGTCTCTTGTGTGTCTTTCTCTAAGTCATTATCAACGCTGTTTGCAGCACAAACCCAAACCAAACCCACCCCGAGACACCCCCAGCTCCCACGGGAGCCTGCAGAGACCTCCCAAAGGGTCCGTCGGAGGTGCCCAGCTGCCTCTCCACGACCCTTGACCCTTTCCGATGGCCCCACCAGAACTTTACATATCCCCAGACCCTCTTAGGTGTCCCCAGACCTCCTCCGTCACCCCCAAAAGCCCTGCCGATGGCCCCAGACCACCTTCAGACGCCGGAAGGAACACACCTGGGAGTCCCGGGCCGGCAGCGACACCGGAAACCGCACTGCGAGCTCCCCGAATGCGCCAGCACCCCTTGCCCCGCCAAAGGACGGCGGTTCGCAGGCACCCTGGGGCACAGAACGGCGTCAGGCGCCGAATCAGGGCTGTCCGCCACCGCTCCGGCTCCAAAGCTGCTCAGCGCGGCGCCCGCCCCCCCGGCCAGAAAAGCGGGGCGAAGCCCGCGAGGAGGGCGCGTGCGCGGGACCGGACCCGCTGCGGCGCAGGCGCCGTATCCATAGCGACCACCGGAACGCTGCCCCTCTGGTGCGAGCAGAGCCGGGCTAGGGCGCAGGCGCCGTGTCCATAGCGACCACCGGGACGCTGCCCCTGTGGCGCCAGCAGAGCCGGGCTAGGGCGCAGGCGCCGTGTCCATAGCGACCACCGGGACGCTGCCCCCCTGGTGCCAGCAGAGCCGGGCTAGGGCGCAGGCGCCGGATCCATAGCGACGCTCGAGTCAAGCTCTCCGCTCTTCCCCTAAGAATTTTCGAGCATTCAGCGCAGTTAGGCTGCAGAAATTACCTCCCCCGGGGCGGCACACGCCGCGGCACGGCTGCACTGCCGGCCATTACACACCGGGTGGCAGCATTGAGCTCCCCCGGGGCGGCACACGCCGCGGCACGGCTGCACTGCCGGCCATTACACACCGGGTGGCAGCACTGAGCACCTCCCTGGGCGTGGGCAGCAGCCGGGCCCCCACCTGGCTTTTATTTTCCAATGCTAAAAGCCTTTTAGAAGCAGAGAGGGCAGACAGGGGTCGTTTCCAAAGCTTTCTTACGCACCAGTCACTCCAAGCCCTCCCTCTCCAGCTGCAAACCAGAGGTTTGCCTCCGCCTCGCCTCACCCCAGTACTTACACTTTTAAAGATAGTGTGGTCCCCTCGGAGAATTTTCAGCACTTTAGGGGGGTGCCCCCAGCCCTCGCTCACCTGCTCCTCTGCTGCAGCAGCCCCCTGCCCCACGTGGCAGAACCAGCCCACCCACAATCCCCCCACTCCCTTTGATTCACCCCCAAAAATGTCAGAAAATAAAGCAAACTGCCCAGCCAGCACCTTGGTGAGGTCAGAACCGCCTTGGTACCCCCAGTCCCGTTCACATGTCCCCAGACCCCTTTTGTCACAATCTGAAGCCCTGGAGGTGCACCTAGCTTACCTTTAGATGCAGGGGGAGCCGAAGCTGGGGCCTCCCAGGGCTGCAGGTACACTAAAACCCAGAGTGAGACCTCCCCAGCTCCTGCAAGACCCCAAAACCTGGAACCCCACAGAGATGCCTGACCCTAAACCCCACCACCTCCCCCCAGTCTCCATCAGGACCCTGCAGAGGCCCTCAGAACCATTCAGATACCCCCAAATTCCCTTTTCATACCCCCCAAGGCCCACTTTAGATAACAGCAGACCCCTGTAACAGACTCCCAACACAGCAGGTCTGGGGCAGGTCCTCCACCTCTGCCTGGGGAGCAGCTTTGCTGAGCTCCCTTCCAGGCTTTTTCCATTCCAAGAAAAAACAACACACCACAAGCACACACAAAGTTTTAATTGAGAGAGACACAGTTGATATTTCTATTTCCAGTTCAAACCCTCTGTGGCCTGCTCAGGCTGTGCTTTTCTATTCTGGAAGCATTTCAAGATAACAGAGAACCAGGGGGAGTCAGGTCAAAGCCTTGCTGCATACAAATCACTGTCCTGCAATCTCCTGCTAAACAGCACCGCTTTTCCTCTGCTGGAACATCTCACACTCACACTTTCCCAGGGCTTTCCCTCCCCTCCAAGAACGTTCTGGCATTTCAAACATTCAGGTCTGCAAGCAGCCTTTGTGGGAGACTGCCCCCACTCCTCCCTCACTGCTCCTCTGCTGCACCCTTACCACCCCCACGTGGCATCACAGAAGGAAAGACAGCTGAGCAGCTACGCTCCTGTTCTTTTTATCACCCCGAGCTGGGGACAGCCTTCTGGGTAAGGTTTCCACCTTCAGCAACTGGCTGAGCTTTGCTCTCATCCACTAAACCCTTCGGTGGTTTCAGCTTTCTGAGCCTGTGTTGGCACAAGTCCTCATCAGGGCACTGCAAACAGAGAGAGACAAACCTTTCTCCTGTCCAAGAGATCCAGGAAGAGGATGGCTGAGCAGACACTTCTAAAGAAAGTAACTCACCTAAATCTCACATTTGTCCCAAGTTTGCAACAACAAAACACTCTGTGAACAACAGAGCGGTGCTCCCACGGTGGTCACCAGCTTGCAAGCTACAGCAGAAATAAAAACCTTTTTATTACAGAAGCACTGGCAAAATTTTACAGACAAATAAGTGCTGTGATTGAGCTAAACTGTTCCCTGAAGAATCCCCCCGGTGTTTAGGAGGGTTAAAAAGTGCAAAGAACGTCCACAACAGATGCTTAAGCCTAGAAACAAGCCAGGATGCCTGCAAGGGAAGGAGCAGTTGCTCCATGTGAAGACATGATGAGAAGCTTTGGAGAGTTTGATTTGAGTCTACCCTCTCACCTGATTGCCTGGCACGTGGACTAACTGAAAACTGGTCCTTAGTGTCCCTGCTGAATACTGCTTCCATACCACTTAAAATTTCCTTCCAACTCATTAAAAGCACGGAGGCATCACATAAGAGCAACAGAACAAAAATTATTCTCTCCCAAAGAAGAGGATCACTGGGAACACAAATTCACCCTTACACCTGTGGCATGTTCACCCTGAGCACAGAAAAGCTGTCCAGAATCGAAGCAAAATGGACTTCAAACGGACACAGTAAGAGCTGCGTGGTACCTCAACCATTTTGCACTAGTGCAAGTGACAATCCACATGGAAGAAGGATGGGATTCTTGCACAACAGGACTGCAGCTCATTATGCCAGGAGACATAAACAGGCAAAAAATCAGCTGAGGCAGGCCTTTGATACAGCTTGTGGCAGCTGAAGGCTAGTCTGAGTGTGCTTTCCACATGAAGAATATCTGAAGGAGCAGGACAAGAAGTGATGATACACAGCAGTGCTACGTTCTGTCTGCCTTGACAAAGATTGCCAAAAGGACAAAAGAAGGCCTCGGTAGTGCCAATTCCTCCCTGCCCGAGGGAAAGAGGGATGCCCCCAGCCGGCCCTCCTGGCTGCAGCACAACACCACCTCTTCAGAAGCCCGGGGACTGACCTCAACCCTCTAAGGGTTTGTTCCTGTTAGCTGCCAAAAGCAGCCTCCCCAGCCCTGCTTACAGGGACCTGGGGCTGCTGCTGGGGACAGAAGGGGACAGAACGGCACAGAAGGCTCCATAACTCGTCACACAGGCCCCGAGTGCGGGGCTGTTAAGCTGACAGGGTGCCAAGGGAACAGGCTGCCATGAAGGCAGAGACCCAGGCCCTGAACTACAGGGGGGTCACCTTGCCGCAAGACGACTTAAGCGGCTTTGCTGCGTCCATCCAATCAAAGGAGGGGCAAGCCGAGCTCCCACCCCACTCGAGGCCTCCAAGGAGACTGCCGTGGAACCGCCCAGAGCCCCTCTTTCCCTCCTGGGAAGCCTAAGCTAAGCTACAGCCTTTTCTAAGGGACCTAAAGGACAAGCAGACTCAGGCACACAGAGGCAAGAGGGGCCACACACACAGCCCTTCCCAAGAGAGGGAGCAAGCTCTGGGCAGCCACTGGTGGGGCAGGCATCCTTAACCCCGAGCAGGAGAGCAGAGGGTCAGACCTGGCCCCCCCGGGGATGCATGCAGGTAGAGGGGCCTCAGGATGCCAATCCTTGTGACATGCCCCAAGTACAGGGCGTCACGCTGGCCAGGCCGCCAGCAGCCGAGAAACTGTTTAAAGGGCCCTCCCCTGCTTACAGGGGGGGCTGGGGTCCAGGCAGCTACACTTCCCCCCATACGGGCCGAGACGCCGGCTCGGACCCTCCTTACAGGGTTGCCAGTCTCCGTGCAGCCAAGGAGCTAGGTGGCAAAACGCCTACAACAGCAAAAGCAAAGACCGAGCCCTGCTTACAGGGAGGTCGCCCAGCACAAAGCCAACCAGGGCACCCTAACGGTGCTGGCAAAGATCTTGTGTTACCACAGCCAAATTGAGAGGGAGGTCTCATTGCCCAGGGCGCCTTTCTCCTGTCCCGCTCTTCAGCCGGACGCCGCTCCTCTTGCCTCGCCGCCTCTTGCCTCCGCCGTATTTTGCCTCGCCGCCTCTTGCCTCCGCCGTATGTTGCCTCGCCGCCTCTTGCCTCCGCCGTATGTTGCCTCGCCGCTCCGCAGCGGGCCTCTTCTTCCTTCTGTGCCAGCCACTGCCAAGGAAGGAGGACAGAGTTAGGCCTCAGTAGTGCCAGTTGCTCCCCGCCCAAGGGAAAGAGGGAAGCCTCCAGCCCCGCAGGCAGCTCCCCATGGGCACCCCCCGGCCAGCTACCCGCCCGCAGACACCCCCAGCTCTGCAAAGTCTTCCCGCTTTCGCTCGACTCACCCAAGCGGCGCACGGCACACTTCCGGTCGGGACCGCAGACGGGCGCCGCAGCAGACGCCCTGGGCAATGGAGCTGGGCATGCAACGCAGCGGCCAGAGCGGCTGCACGACCCTGCTTACAGGGGGCTGGAGCCGCCGCTGGCATTTCAAAGCGCCCGGGATGCCAGGGCACTGACCGGGCCCTGACTTACAGGGCGGCCCTGGTCCCAAAAGGCCCACGGAGGCTCCTTCTCTCCGCTTCAGGGGCATCTTGACCCACACCCCGCTAGCCGGGGGGGGTGCCCCACACAGGCTGCCAGCTGAGCGCAAAGGCACTCGGACCCCGACCCCTCTTACGGGCGGGTCGAAACCCAGGGAGCTGAGAGCTTGGCCTGGCCCCGCAGCTACAGGAAGACAGCAGCCAGGCAGTGGGGCATCACGGCCAAAGGCCGGGGGGCTGTGGCCCCAGCCCCGAAGACGGGGTGGGGCGGGGGGGAACAACACGCTAAGATAAGCCCCACACACTCCCTGGCCCCATGCCTCTGAAAAGCCGGGACCAGATCTACCCGCCCTGATTACAGGGGGGGTCCCTCCTTGAACCTCCCGCCGGACACCGGCAACACACTTCCCTGCCTACAGGGCGGTCGCTCTCGGCCCGGCACTCCCAAAAAGCCCCACGGAGAGCCACGGGCTCTGGCCTGCGCCCACTTACGGGCCGGCCCTCCTGGCTGCAGCACAACACCACCTCTTCAGGAGCCCAGGGACTGACCTCAACCCTCTAAGGGTTTGTTCCTGTTAGCTGCCAAAAGCAGCCTCCCCAGCCCTGCTTACAGGGACCTGGGGCTGCTGCTGGGGACAGAAGGGGACAGAACGGCACAGAAGGCTCCATAACTCGTCACACAGGCCCCGAGTGCGGGGCTGTTAAGCTGACAGGGTGCCAAGGGAACAGGCTGCCATGAAGGCAGAGACCCAGGCCCTGAACTACAGGGGGGTCACCTTGCCGCAAGACGACTTAAGCGGCTTCGCTGCGTCCATCCAATCAAAGGAGGGGCAAGCCGAGCTCCCACCCCACTCGAGGCCTCCAAGGAGACTGCCGTGGAACCGCCCAGAGCCCCTCTTTCCCTCCTGGGAAGCCTAAGCTAAGCTACAGCCTTTTCTAAGGGACCTAAAGGACAAGCAGACTCAGGCACACAGAGGCAAGAGGGGCCACACACACAGCCCTTCCCAAGAGAGGGAGCAAGCTCTGGGCAGCCACTGGTGGGGCAGGCATCCTTAACCCCGAGCAGGAGAGCAGAGGGTCAGACCTGGCCCCCCCGGGGATGCATGCAGGTAGAGGGGCCTCAGGATGCCAATCCTTGTGACATGCCCCAAGTACAGGGCGTCACGCTGGCCAGGCTGCCAGCAGCCGAGAAACTGTTTAAAGGGCCCTCCCCTGCTTACAGGGGGGGCTGGGGTCCAGGCAGCTACACTTCCCCCCATACGGGCCGAGACGCCGGCTCGGACCCTCCTTACAGGGTTGCCAGTCTCCGTGCAGCCAAGGAGCTAGGTGGCAAAACGCCTACAACAGCAAAAGCAAAGACCGAGCCCTGCTTACAGGGAGGTCGCCCAGCACAAAGCCAACCAGGGCACCCTAACGGTGCTGGCAAAGATCTTGTGTTACCACAGCCAAATTGAGAGGGAGGTCTCATTGCCCAGGGCGCCTTTCTCCTGTCCCGCTCTTCAGCCGGACGCCGCTCCTCTTGCCTCGCCGCCTCTTGCCTCCGCCGTATGTTGCCTCGCCGCCTCTTGCCTCCGCCGTATGTTGCCTCGCCGCCTCTTGCCTCCGCCGTATGTTGCCTCGCCGCTCCGCAGCGGGCCTCTTCTTCCTTCTGTGCCAGCCACTGCCAAGGAAGGAGGACAGAGTTAGGCCTCAGTAGTGCCAGTTGCTCCCCGCCCAAGGGAAAGAGGGAAGCCTCCAGCCCCGCAGGCAGCTCCCCATGGGCACCCCCCGGCCAGCTACCCGCCCGCAGACACCCCCAGCTCTGCAAAGTCTTCCCGCTTTCGCTCGACTCACCCAAGCGGCGCACGGCACACTTCCGGTCGGGACCGCAGACGGGCGCCGCAGCAGACGCCCTGGGCAATGGAGCTGGGCATGCAACGCAGCGGCCAGAGCGGCTGCACGACCCTGCTTACAGGGGGCTGGAGCCGCCGCTGGCATTTCAAAGCGCCCGGGATGCCAGGGCACTGACCGGGCCCTGACTTACAGGGCGGCCCTGGTCCCAAAAGGCCCACGGAGGCTCCTTCTCTCCGCTTCAGGGGCATCTTGACCCACACCCCGCTAGCCGGGGGGGGTGCCCCACACAGGCTGCCAGCTGAGCGCAAAGGCACTCGGACCCCGACCCCTCTTACGGGCGGGTCGAAACCCAGGGAGCTGAGAGCTTGGCCTGGCCCCGCAGCTACAGGAAGACAGCAGCCAGGCAGTGGGGCATCACGGCCAAAGGCCGGGGGGCTGTGGCCCCAGCCCCGAAGACGGGGTGGGGTGGGGGGGAACAACACGCTAAGATAAGCCCCACACACTCCCTGGCCCCATGCCTCTGAAAGGCCGGGACCAGATCTACCCCCCCTGATTACAGGGGGGGTCCCTCCTTGAACCTCCCGCCGGACACCGGCAACGCACTTCCCTGCCTACAGGGCGGTCGCTCTCGGCCCGGCACTCCCAAAAAGCCCCACGGAGAGCCACGGGCTCTGGCCTGCGCCCACTTACGGGCCGGCCCTCCTGGCTGCAGCACAACACCACCTCTTCAGGAGCCCAGGGACTGACCTCAACCCTCTAAGGGTTTGTTCCTGTTAGCTGCCAAAAGCAGCCTCCCCAGCCCTGCTTACAGGGACCTGGGGCTGCTGCTGGGGACAGAAGGGGACAGAACGGCACAGAAGGCTCCATAACTCGTCACACAGGCCCCGAGTGCGGGGCTGTTAAGCTGACAGGGTGCCAAGGGAACAGGCTGCCATGAAGGCAGAGACCCAGGCCCTGAACTACAGGGGGGTCACCTTGCCGCAAGACGACTTAAGCGGCTTCGCTGCGTCCATCCAATCAAAGGAGGGGCAAGCCGAGCTCCCACCCCACTCGAGGCCTCCAAGGAGACTGCCGTGGAACCGCCCAGAGCCCCTCTTTCCCTCCTGGGAAGCCTAAGCTAAGCTACAGCCTTTTCTAAGGGACCTAAAGGACAAGCAGACTCAGGCACACAGAGGCAAGAGGGGCCACACACACAGCCCTTCCCAAGAGAGGGAGCAAGCTCTGGGCAGCCACTGGTGGGGCAGGCATCCTTAACCCCGAGCAGGAGAGCAGAGGGTCAGACCTGGCCCCCCCGGGGATGCATGCAGGTAGAGGGGCCTCAGGATGCCAATCGTTGTGACATGCCCCAAGTACAGGGCGTCACGCTGGCCAGGCCGCCAGCAGCCGAGAAACTGTTTAAAGGGCCCTCCCCTGCTTACAGGGGGGGCTGGGGTCCAGGCAGCTACACTTCCCCCCATACGGGCCGAGACGCCGGCTCGGACCCTCCTTACAGGGTTGCCAGTCTCCGTGCAGCCAAGGAGCTAGGTGGCAAAACGCCTACAACAGCAAAAGCAAAGACCGAGCCCTGCTTACAGGGAGGTCGCCCAGCACAAAGCCAACCAGGGCACCCTAACGGTGCTGGCAAAGATCTTGTGTTACCACAGCCAAATTGAGAGGGAGGTCTCATTGCCCAGGGCGCCTTTCTCCTGTCCCGCTCTTCAGCCGGACGCCGCTCCTCTTGCCTCGCCGCCTCTTGCCTCCGCCGTATGTTGCCTCGCCGCCTCTTGCCTCCGCCGTATGTTGCCTCGCCGCCTCTTGCCTCCGCCGTATGTTGCCTCGCCGCCTCTTGCCTCCGCCGTATGTTGCCTCGCCGCCTCTTGCCTCCGCCGTATGTTGCCTCGCCGCTCCGCAGCGGGCCTCTTCTTCCTTCTGTGCCAGCCACTGCCAAGGAAGGAGGACAGAGTTAGGCCTCAGTAGTGCCAGTTGCTCCCCGCCCAAGGGAAAGAGGGAAGCCTCCAGCCCCGCAGGCAGCTCCCCATGGGCACCCCCCGGCCAGCTACCCGCCCGCAGACACCCCCAGCTCTGCAAAGTCTTCCCGCTTTCGCTCGACTCACCCAAGCGGCGCACGGCACACTTCCGGTCGGGACCGCAGACGGGCGCCGCAGCAGACGCCCTGGGCAATGGAGCTGGGCATGCAACGCAGCGGCCAGAGCGGCTGCACGACCCTGCTTACAGGGGGCTGGAGCCGCCGCTGGCATTTCAAAGCGCCCGGGATGCCAGGGCACTGACCGGGCCCTGACTTACAGGGCGGCCCTGGTCCCAAAAGGCCCACGGAGGCTCCTTCTCTCCGCTTCAGGGGCATCTTGACCCACACCCCGCTAGCCGGGGGGGGTGCCCCACACAGGCTGCCAGCTGAGCGCAAAGGCACTCGGACCCCGACCCCTCTTACGGGCGGGTCGAAACCCAGGGAGCTGAGAGCTTGGCCTGGCCCCGCAGCTACAGGAAGACAGCAGCCAGGCAGTGGGGCATCACGGCCAAAGGCCGGGGGGCTGTGGCCCCAGCCCCGAAGACGGGGTGGGGCGGGGGGGAACAACACGCTAAGATAAGCCCCACACACTCCCTGGCCCCATGCCTCTGAAAAGCCGGGACCAGATCTACCCGCCCTGATTACAGGGGGGGTCCCTCCTTGAACCTCCCGCCGGACACCGGCAACACACTTCCCTGCCTACAGGGCGGTCGCTCTCGGCCCGGCACTCCCAAAAAGCCCCACGGAGAGCCACGGGCTCTGGCCTGCGCCCACTTACGGGCCGGCCCTCCTGGCTGCAGCACAACACCACCTCTTCAGGAGCCCAGGGACTGACCTCAACCCTCTAAGGGTTTGTTCCTGTTAGCTGCCAAAAGCAGCCTCCCCAGCCCTGCTTACAGGGACCTGGGGCTGCTGCTGGGGACAGAAGGGGACAGAACGGCACAGAAGGCTCCATAACTCGTCACACAGGCCCCGAGTGCGGGGCTGTTAAGCTGACAGGGTGCCAAGGGAACAGGCTGCCATGAAGGCAGAGACCCAGGCCCTGAACTACAGGGGGGTCACCTTGCCGCAAGACGACTTAAGCGGCTTCGCTGCGTCCATCCAATCAAAGGAGGGGCAAGCCGAGCTCCCACCCCACTCGAGGCCTCCAAGGAGACTGCCGTGGAACCGCCCAGAGCCCCTCTTTCCCTCCTGGGAAGCCTAAGCTAAGCTACAGCCTTTTCTAAGGGACCTAAAGGACAAGCAGACTCAGGCACACAGAGGCAAGAGGGGCCACACACACAGCCCTTCCCAAGAGAGGGAGCAAGCTCTGGGCAGCCACTGGTGGGGCAGGCATCCTTAACCCCGAGCAGGAGAGCAGAGGGTCAGACCTGGCCCCCCCGGGGATGCATGCAGGTAGAGGGGCCTCAGGATGCCAATCCTTGTGACATGCCCCAAGTACAGGGCGTCACGCTGGCCAGGCTGCCAGCAGCCGAGAAACTGTTTAAAGGGCCCTCCCCTGCTTACAGGGGGGGCTGGGGTCCAGGCAGCTACACTTCCCCCCATACGGGCCGAGACGCCGGCTCGGACCCTCCTTACAGGGTTGCCAGTCTCCGTGCAGCCAAGGAGCTAGGTGGCAAAACGCCTACAACAGCAAAAGCAAAGACCGAGCCCTGCTTACAGGGAGGTCGCCCAGCACAAAGCCAACCAGGGCACCCTAACGGTGCTGGCAAAGATCTTGTGTTACCACAGCCAAATTGAGAGGGAGGTCTCATTGCCCAGGGCGCCTTTCTCCTGTCCCGCTCTTCAGCCGGACGCCGCTCCTCTTGCCTCGCCGCCTCTTGCCTCCGCCGTATGTTGCCTCGCCGCCTCTTGCCTCCGCCGTATGTTGCCTCGCCGCCTCTTGCCTCCGCCGTATGTTGCCTCGCCGCTCCGCAGCGGGCCTCTTCTTCCTTCTGTGCCAGCCACTGCCAAGGAAGGAGGACAGAGTTAGGCCTCAGTAGTGCCAGTTGCTCCCCGCCCAAGGGAAAGAGGGAAGCCTCCAGCCCCGCAGGCAGCTCCCCATGGGCACCCCCCGGCCAGCTACCCGCCCGCAGACACCCCCAGCTCTGCAAAGTCTTCCCGCTTTCGCTCGACTCACCCAAGCGGCGCACGGCACACTTCCGGTCGGGACCGCAGACGGGCGCCGCAGCAGACGCCCTGGGCAATGGAGCTGGGCATGCAACGCAGCGGCCAGAGCGGCTGCACGACCCTGCTTACAGGGGGCTGGAGCCGCCGCTGGCATTTCAAAGCGCCCGGGATGCCAGGGCACTGACCGGGCCCTGACTTACAGGGCGGCCCTGGTCCCAAAAGGCCCACGGAGGCTCCTTCTCTCCGCTTCAGGGGCATCTTGACCCACACCCCGCTAGCCGGGGGGGGTGCCCCACACAGGCTGCCAGCTGAGCGCAAAGGCACTCGGACCCCGACCCCTCTTACGGGCGGGTCGAAACCCAGGGAGCTGAGAGCTTGGCCTGGCCCCGCAGCTACAGGAAGACAGCAGCCAGGCAGTGGGGCATCACGGCCAAAGGCCGGGGGGCTGTGGCCCCAGCCCCGAAGACGGGGTGGGGTGGGGGGGAACAACACGCTAAGATAAGCCCCACACACTCCCTGGCCCCATGCCTCTGAAAGGCCGGGACCAGATCTACCCCCCCTGATTACAGGGGGGGTCCCTCCTTGAACCTCCCGCCGGACACCGGCAACACACTTCCCTGCCTACAGGGCGGTCGCTCTCGGCCCGGCACTCCCAAAAAGCCCCACGGAGAGCCACGGGCTCTGGCCTGCGCCCACTTACGGGCCGGCCCTCCTGGCTGCAGCACAACACCACCTCTTCAGGAGCCCAGGGACTGACCTCAACCCTCTAAGGGTTTGTTCCTGTTAGCTGCCAAAAGCAGCCTCCCCAGCCCTGCTTACAGGGACCTGGGGCTGCTGCTGGGGACAGAAGGGGACAGAACGGCACAGAAGGCTCCATAACTCGTCACACAGGCCCCGAGTGCGGGGCTGTTAAGCTGACAGGGTGCCAAGGGAACAGGCTGCCATGAAGGCAGAGACCCAGGCCCTGAACTACAGGGGGGTCACCTTGCCGCAAGACGACTTAAGCGGCTTCGCTGCGTCCATCCAATCAAAGGAGGGGCAAGCCGAGCTCCCACCCCACTCGAGGCCTCCAAGGAGACTGCCGTGGAACCGCCCAGAGCCCCTCTTTCCCTCCTGGGAAGCCTAAGCTAAGCTACAGCCTTTTCTAAGGGACCTAAAGGACAAGCAGACTCAGGCACACAGAGGCAAGAGGGGCCACACACACAGCCCTTCCCAAGAGAGGGAGCAAGCTCTGGGCAGCCACTGGTGGGGCAGGCATCCTTAACCCCGAGCAGGAGAGCAGAGGGTCAGACCTGGCCCCCCCGGGGATGCATGCAGGTAGAGGGGCCTCAGGATGCCAATCCTTGTGACATGCCCCAAGTACAGGGCGTCACGCTGGCCAGGCCGCCAGCAGCCGAGAAACTGTTTAAAGGGCCCTCCCCTGCTTACAGGGGGGGCTGGGGTCCAGGCAGCTACACTTCCCCCCATACGGGCCGAGACGCCGGCTCGGACCCTCCTTACAGGGTTGCCAGTCTCCGTGCAGCCAAGGAGCTAGGTGGCAAAACGCCTACAACAGCAAAAGCAAAGACCGAGCCCTGCTTACAGGGAGGTCGCCCAGCACAAAGCCAACCAGGGCACCCTAACGGTGCTGGCAAAGATCTTGTGTTACCACAGCCAAATTGAGAGGGAGGTCTCATTGCCCAGGGCGCCTTTCTCCTGTCCCGCTCTTCAGCCGGACGCCGCTCCTCTTGCCTCGCCGCCTCTTGCCTCCGCCGTATGTTGCCTCGCCGCCTCTTGCCTCCGCCGTATGTTGCCTCGCCGCCTCTTGCCTCCGCCGTATGTTGCCTCGCCGCTCCGCAGCGGGCCTCTTCTTCCTTCTGTGCCAGCCACTGCCAAGGAAGGAGGACAGAGTTAGGCCTCAGTAGTGCCAGTTGCTCCCCGCCCAAGGGAAAGAGGGAAGCCTCCAGCCCCGCAGGCAGCTCCCCCATGGGCACCCCCCGGCCAGCTACCCGCCCGCAGACACCCCCAGCTCTGCAAAGTCTTCCCGCTTTCGCTCGACTCACCCAAGCGGCGCACGGCACACTTCCGGTCGGGACCGCAGACGGGCGCCGCAGCAGACGCCCTGGGCAATGGAGCTGGGCATGCAACGCAGCGGCCAGAGCGGCTGCACGACCCTGCTTACAGGGGGCTGGAGCCGCCGCTGGCATTTCAAAGCGCCCGGGATGCCAGGGCACTGACCGGGCCCTGACTTACAGGGCGGCCCTGGTCCCAAAAGGCCCACGGAGGCTCCTTCTCTCCGCTTCAGGGGCATCTTGACCCACACCCCGCTAGCCGGGGGGGGTGCCCCACACAGGCTGCCAGCTGAGCGCAAAGGCACTCGGACCCCGACCCCTCTTACGGGCGGGTCGAAACCCAGGGAGCTGAGAGCTTGGCCTGGCCCCGCAGCTACAGGAAGACAGCAGCCAGGCAGTGGGGCATCACGGCCAAAGGCCGGGGGGCTGTGGCCCCAGCCCCGAAGACGGGGTGGGGCGGGGGGGAACAACACGCTAAGATAAGCCCCACACACTCCCTGGCCCCATGCCTCTGAAAAGCCGGGACCAGATCTACCCGCCCTGATTACAGGGGGGGTCCCTCCTTGAACCTCCCGCCGGACACCGGCAACACACTTCCCTGCCTACAGGGCGGTCGCTCTCGGCCCGGCACTCCCAAAAAGCCCCACGGAGAGCCACGGGCTCTGGCCTGCGCCCACTTACGGGCCGGCCCTCCTGGCTGCAGCACAACACCACCTCTTCAGGAGCCCAGGGACTGACCTCAACCCTCTAAGGGTTTGTTCCTGTTAGCTGCCAAAAGCAGCCTCCCCAGCCCTGCTTACAGGGACCTGGGGCTGCTGCTGGGGACAGAAGGGGACAGAACGGCACAGAAGGCTCCATAACTCGTCACACAGGCCCCGAGTGCGGGGCTGTTAAGCTGACAGGGTGCCAAGGGAACAGGCTGCCATGAAGGCAGAGACCCAGGCCCTGAACTACAGGGGGGTCACCTTGCCGCAAGACGACTTAAGCGGCTTCGCTGCGTCCATCCAATCAAAGGAGGGGCAAGCCGAGCTCCCACCCCACTCGAGGCCTCCAAGGAGACTGCCGTGGAACCGCCCAGAGCCCCTCTTTCCCTCCTGGGAAGCCTAAGCTAAGCTACAGCCTTTTCTAAGGGACCTAAAGGACAAGCAGACTCAGGCACACAGAGGCAAGAGGGGCCACACACACAGCCCTTCCCAAGAGAGGGAGCAAGCTCTGGGCAGCCACTGGTGGGGCAGGCATCCTTAACCCCGAGCAGGAGAGCAGAGGGTCAGACCTGGCCCCCCCGGGGATGCATGCAGGTAGAGGGGCCTCAGGATGCCAATCCTTGTGACATGCCCCAAGTACAGGGCGTCACGCTGGCCAGGCCGCCAGCAGCCGAGAAACTGTTTAAAGGGCCCTCCCCTGCTTACAGGGGGGGCTGGGGTCCAGGCAGCTACACTTCCCCCCATACGGGCCGAGACGCTGGCTCGGACCCTCCTTACAGGGTTGCCAGTCTCCGTGCAGCCAAGGAGCTAGGTGGCAAAACGCCTACAACAGCAAAAGCAAAGACCGAGCCCTGCTTACAGGGAGGTCGCCCAGCACAAAGCCAACCAGGGCACCCTAACGGTGCTGGCAAAGATCTTGTGTTACCACAGCCAAATTGAGAGGGAGGTCTCATTGCCCAGGGCGCCTTTCTCCTGTCCCGCTCTTCAGCCGGACGCCGCTCCTCTTGCCTCGCCGCCTCTTGCCTCCGCCGTATGTTGCCTCGCCGCCTCTTGCCTCCGCCGTATGTTGCCTCGCCGCTCCGCAGCGGGCCTCTTCTTCCTTCTGTGCCAGCCACTGCCAAGGAAGGAGGACAGAGTTAGGCCTCAGTAGTGCCAGTTGCTCCCCGCCCAAGGGAAAGAGGGAAGCCTCCAGCCCCGCAGGCAGCTCCCCATGGGCACCCCCCGGCCAGCTACCCGCCCGCAGACACCCCCAGCTCTGCAAAGTCTTCCCGCTTTCGCTCGACTCACCCAAGCGGCGCACGGCACACTTCCGGTCGGGACCGCAGACGGGCGCCGCAGCAGACGCCCTGGGCAATGGAGCTGGGCATGCAACGCAGCGGCCAGAGCGGCTGCACGACCCTGCTTACAGGGGGCTGGAGCCGCCGCTGGCATTTCAAAGCGCCCGGGATGCCAGGGCACTGACCGGGCCCTGACTTACAGGGCGGCCCTGGTCCCAAAAGGCCCACGGAGGCTCCTTCTCTCCGCTTCAGGGGCATCTTGACCCACACCCCGCTAGCCGGGGGGGGTGCCCCACACAGGCTGCCAGCTGAGCGCAAAGGCACTCGGACCCCGACCCCTCTTACGGGCGGGTCGAAACCCAGGGAGCTGAGAGCTTGGCCTGGCCCCGCAGCTACAGGAAGACAGCAGCCAGGCAGTGGGGCATCACGGCCAAAGGCCGGGGGGCTGTGGCCCCAGCCCCGAAGACGGGGTGGGGCGGGGGGGAACAACACGCTAAGATAAGCCCCACACACTCCCTGGCCCCATGCCTCTGAAAAGCCGGGACCAGATCTACCCGCCCTGATTACAGGGGGGGTCCCTCCTTGAACCTCCCGCCGGACACCGGCAACACACTTCCCTGCCTACAGGGCGGTCGCTCTCGGCCCGGCACTCCCAAAAAGCCCCACGGAGAGCCACGGGCTCTGGCCTGCGCCCACTTACGGGCCGGCCCTCCTGGCTGCAGCACAACACCACCTCTTCAGGAGCCCAGGGACTGACCTCAACCCTCTAAGGGTTTGTTCCTGTTAGCTGCCAAAAGCAGCCTCCCCAGCCCTGCTTACAGGGACCTGGGGCTGCTGCTGGGGACAGAAGGGGACAGAACGGCACAGAAGGCTCCATAACTCGTCACACAGGCCCCGAGTGCGGGGCTGTTAAGCTGACAGGGTGCCAAGGGAACAGGCTGCCATGAAGGCAGAGACCCAGGCCCTGAACTACAGGGGGGTCACCTTGCCGCAAGACGACTTAAGCGGCTTCGCTGCGTCCATCCAATCAAAGGAGGGGCAAGCCGAGCTCCCACCCCACTCGAGGCCTCCAAGGAGACTGCCGTGGAACCGCCCAGAGCCCCTCTTTCCCTCCTGGGAAGCCTAAGCTAAGCTACAGCCTTTTCTAAGGGACCTAAAGGACAAGCAGACTCAGGCACACAGAGGCAAGAGGGGCCACACACACAGCCCTTCCCAAGAGAGGGAGCAAGCTCTGGGCAGCCACTGGTGGGGCAGGCATCCTTAACCCCGAGCAGGAGAGCAGAGGGTCAGACCTGGCCCCCCCGGGGATGCATGCAGGTAGAGGGGCCTCAGGATGCCAATCCTTGTGACATGCCCCAAGTACAGGGCGTCACGCTGGCCAGGCCGCCAGCAGCCGAGAAACTGTTTAAAGGGCCCTCCCCTGCTTACAGGGGGGGCTGGGGTCCAGGCAGCTACACTTCCCCCCATACGGGCCGAGACGCCGGCTCGGACCCTCCTTACAGGGTTGCCAGTCTCCGTGCAGCCAAGGAGCTAGGTGGCAAAACGCCTACAACAGCAAAAGCAAAGACCGAGCCCTGCTTACAGGGAGGTCGCCCAGCACAAAGCCAACCAGGGCACCCTAACGGTGCTGGCAAAGATCTTGTGTTACCACAGCCAAATTGAGAGGGAGGTCTCATTGCCCAGGGCGCCTTGCCCATGTCCAGCTGTTCAGCCCGGTGCTCCTCCTCTTCTCAGCTCCTTTCGCCCCCCCGCACCTTGCCTCGCCGCTCCATAGTGGGGCTCTGTGCCAGCTGCCTCTGAGGAAGGAGAACAGAGTTAGGCCTCAGCAGTGCCAATTCCTCCCCGCCCAAGGGGAAAAGGTATCACTGCTCCTCAATCACTACAGGCTTTTTCTGTTCAAAATGTCCTTTCTCTCCTTGCATTATCTTAGCTTCTATTTTCAACATTTTCATCCTCTGCCCTACAGATTTCCTTCTCAATTCCAGGCATAATTTCTCTTCCTCCTGTCCAAAATGGCCTCTGTTTCCCTCCCAAACATCCCCTTTCCTCCCTCCACCTTTCCTCAGCTCTTCCCTCCCATGCCTTTCCTCCCCCTCACTCTCCCTCCTAAATAAGCTGTGATTTTCCCTCTCAAATCCTCATTCTTGTCTCCCATAGGTTAACTTTCCTGTTCATTTCTGTATCTTGTCTCACAGATATTTGCCTTAAGTCTTCCCTCCAAGCTGCTTCCTGTGTCCCCTCTTCTTTGCTCAGGTTTTCTCAGGACAATTTTCACCTTCTCCCTGTGGGTTGCCTCAGGTTCCCTCCATGCCCGCTCTGCCCCCAGCACATTGCCTCAGCTTTTCCCTCCGAAAGCTTTGGCTTTTATCCTGTATAAACTGCCTCCATGTTTTCCCTCCAGGATGTCACCTCTGCTCTTGCTTACCTCAGGGCTTTCTCTGTTTGCATTTTCTGCCCCACAGATCCTCTCAGTCTCTGTGCCCAAATGTCACTGCTCTGTCCCTGAGTCTGCTCCCTGCAGAGCCTCGTTCTGCCTGAAGGAGCAAACAGCAGAGGCACACTCAGGAGGTGCTGAGCTACAGAGGGAAGTGCCTCAGGTTTTAACGAAACAGAAATTGTCCCCGAGCTGATTCCCCTGCCCCCGGCCGGTCTCACCCTGCGCCCTCACGAACCTGCCCAAGCCCCTGCGCTGCCTGCCCTGCCCTCCGGCATCCGCAGCGCTGCCCCAGGAGCGGATCCTCCCAGACCCCAAGCCCAGCGCAGCTGCAGGCTGCGGCCCGGCCCGGCCCTGCCCCGGGCCGCTTCCCGTTCCCGCCCCGGCAGCTCCTGAGGCGCGCGGCGCGCGCCGGCCCCTCTGGCGGGAAGGGCGCACAGGTGAGGCCGGGACCCTCCGGGCGCTCACAGTCCCCACAGCCAGGCGCCTCCCCTTGCCTCAGGCGGCGGCCGCGCGGGAACAGCGCGCGCTGGTGCCTGTGGCGCGGGCAGGGCGGGAAAGCCGCCGCGCGGGAACCCTCAGGGCGCTCACAGCCCCCAACACCCCACAGCCCCCCCCCGCCGCGGCGCCTTCTGTGGCGCTCACAGACACAGCCCCCCCCCAGCCCGGCCACCCTTAATGTCCTTTTATTAAAACCAATACAAACACGTGTATGTTCCGGGCTGGAGATGACAGCACCTCAGACACTGCCTACACAAACTCCTCCCTTCAGCTGCTGCAGCTCTGCCCCAGCCCAGCCCCGTTCCCTCTCACGCACCTCAGCGCTGCCTTCAGCGCTCCGCCACCCCCCGCGCTGCCCCAGCGCTGCCCCTGCGCTTCGGGAGCCGTCCTCGCACCCAGCCCGTCTACCGGCGCCTCGGCGCAGCCTTCCCCGCAGAGCCGGAACGCCCCCAGCCGCTGGAATGCCCTCCGGGCCGCCCTGGCAGCCCCCCCTCGTGTTCATTGCACTGAGGACATCTGCACCGACGGGCGGTTGAAGCTGCACGGCGAGCGCCTCAGGCTCTAAGCTCCCGCAGGTCTCCCCGGGCCAGCCCTCCCTGTCCCCGCTCGCACCTGGGCTCCTGTCCCTCGCGGATCCGCCAGAGTCCCCCTGAGGCGCCTGCCAGGTCTCCATCCGCCGGAGCGCTGCCACAGCTGCCCTCCGAGCGCAACTCCCAAGTCCAGCGGCGCCTCTGGCCGGGGCCGGTCCAGGTCCCGCCCGGGCCGGGCGCCTCTGGCCGCTCGAATTCTCGCGCTGAAGCCCTGGGAGGAGCCCAGGCCCCGCCCCCGGCCCCGCCCCGCGCCCCAGGGCGCTCAGTCTCCTCCGCCGGCGCTGGCGCGCACCCCAGAGAGCCTTCGGGCACCCCTGCTGCTCCCTCTATGAACTGTATCTCCATCTGTAGTGTTCTGAGCGGCCCAGGAGAGACCTCACAGTTACAGAAGGGAATTTAAAACGTCCCTCTCGGCCGCCCCAGGCCCCCCCTGCTCGAGCCCCCCCCGCTCCCTCTCCCGCACCTGCCCGGGCCCTGCCTCAGGGCGCTCCGCGGTGCTTGCCAGAGCTCAGCGCCGGAGCTCTGCCCCAGCGCCGCCTCCGCACTCCGCGGCCGCAGGCTGGGGTTGAGCTCTGGCGGCAGAGCCGAGCGCCTCTGCCCCTTGCAGGTCTCGCACCGAGCCCGGGCCGGAGGGGCAGCGGCCGGCGCCGAGCGCTGCGGTGCGGCAGAGCGCTGGGGCGGGGAGCCCCGGGGCGCACAGACCCCGGCCCCGGCCCCGGCCCCGCCGCGGTGCTCACAGCGGCCCCGGCTCCGAGCCGCCCCCCCAGCGCTCTTCCCCGTCCCTCAGAGCTCTCGCAGCCGCTCGGCACACCGCAGGGCCGCCCCTGCCTCCCCCGCCCGGCTGTGCCCCCGGCCCCCTGCCGCGCCTGGGGCTGTCCTGCCTTGGAGCTGTCCTGTCCCAGCAGCACCCTGGCCCCCTGCGGCCAAAGGCGGAGGCGGGGAGGCAATAACAATATTAATGATGTATTGATCCAAACGCCGCCGCGCAGGAGACACAGAGCTCTGCCTCTCCGAGCAGGGCTCCCAGGGCTGACAGCCCCGACATCACTTTGCAGTCAGCGCATTTAGCACTGGCAATCACCCATCTCTTCTGTCTATTGCTCTCCTCACTTAAACCCTTTGATGGTCCCCCCTTCATCTGGTGTCTTCAGTGGAATTGCAGGATCTTAGATTTTGGGGTCTCCCAGCATCGGGGGGGCTCACTCTGGTGTTCATTGTCCCCCCCCCCCCCATGTGAGGAAATGGCCTCAAGTTGTATCAGAGGATGTTTAGGTTGCCTGTTAAAGAAGCTTCTTCACTGAAAGCTTCTCAAAAGACTGGAATAGTTTCCCCAGGGAAGTGTTTGAATCCCCATCCCTGCAGATGCTTAAGAGACAAAGAGATTGGGATGAGACTTGGCAGTTTGTGAGCTGTTGGGACTGCGGAATCTGAAAGGCCTTTTCCAACCCAAACGATTCTATTATTCTATAAAACACTCACCTGCAGACAAGCTGATGAGCAACTTCCCTCTGATGAAAAGCTTCTGGAGACTGTGAGAAACGAACTCACTGCTGAAAACTTATAACCAGTTTATTATAAAATAAAGGCAACACAGCACTGGGCGCAGAGCGAGCTTGCTAGAGCCACACCCCCACAACACGAGGTGAGCTGAGAGAGACGGCAAACAGACATATTCATATATTAAAGCGTACATATTCATATATTCCCCAGCACGCTCCCACCCCTCTCCATCAGGACAGACCAAACCTGCACTTTTGACCTGGCCAGTCTTTAGACCTGTTGGCACCTCCCCTTTCCCTCCCAATACCCCACACAATACAGACCATCAGCCCAACGATCCAGCCCCACGCTCCCCAGTAATCCCCCTTGCGAAAGCCAAATATTATAACCAGTTTCTCACAATCCCTCCCCTTCTTTCTACTACATTTGGCTTGAGCCATAATAACCTAACTTGGCAACAATTCTACAACAAGCAAAAGGATTCCCAATTTCAACTTCCTGGTAAAGGGAATGGGATAACAACTGATGTTCCTTGCCTGAAAGTATTTCCTCTTTTACTTTAATAGGTGCCATACACAGTGAGTGGCTATGCTATATATACCAATACCTGGGTGACACCTTTCTCCCTCCGAGTGGTTAATCCTGGGAATTAGGAGTCCGGTTTGACTTGCAACTCCACTCACGTGGCCTATGGGGTTGCTGCCCACAGCCATGGTTCTAGATCTTCTTTGTGGCAATTACAGAGGTCTACCCGGCCTTGCCTCCTTCAATCCCACCAATGCTCTGCTCGGACCGTGTCTCCTTCCCTTGTCCAGGGAGGTTGTACCAATTTCGAACCCCGACCTGTTTCTAGTTTGTGATATTTTCAGGCAAGGACCATTACCACTCCTATTCTGATACTGGAACTCATCTTTATGTCCTCCATTTGGGGTACCTCAGTCCATTCAGTGGATGGATCCAGCAGTCCTTTCTGTATTGCAGTCCCTGTGGTCCCACTAGCTGAACAGAGTTTTTGGTACTTTAACACAAAGAACACAGATGAATCCTCTGTCCTAATCACTTCAAATTAGAACTACAACAGCATACATTTATAACCACACACACTCTCAGCACATCATTGTAGTGCAGCAGAAAAATTTACCATCACTTTTCTAAATAGCCAGTTTACCATTACACTTTACCCATCCCCAATGACATCAAGTCCCAGGATCTTTTATACACCGAATGAAATCCTTGGTATTTTCTTGCAATGCAGATTCGATGTCACACAATGTCAGATGTTTCAAAAGGTGGGTTTGTCTCGCTAGTTCCAGAGCCTTCAGACCAGAGGTGTTACAGGTGCAAGTCAGCCAGGTTCAGAGGCACATTCCTGAAGTGCTCCTTTTACTCAGGAAGCACGTGTCCACCCTTGTTCTGCAGTACGGACAGCTGGATCTGTTGTTAACAAAACCAAGAAAAGATCCTTCCCAGGGGGAAATTAGTGACTCTCCTTTCCAAGTTGTTATTAACACTTTACCCCCAGCTTCAGTCCCATATACATCAGGAATCCCAAAGGTGGGATCTGAGACCAGAACAAAACAAAAAGCCGCTTTCTGGGCCTCCTCTACTAGTAAAGGTCACTGATAAGCAAATTGGCCCTCACCTACTTACAGAATCTAATAACTTGGAACAATGCCCTACAGGATTTTTAATTCCAGTCCAGTCCTGGGTCAACACCCCATATAGATGTGCAAAAAGATCAAATTATTTGTCCATGTCAGGCAAATTTAAAACAGAGCATCAATCAACATTCTTTTATTTATCCAATCACTCATCGTCTTCTGGACTCCATTAATATTACTATTGAGGGCTAATTTATCATATAAGACTTCTACCTTTTTTTCCCTCTCTATCCATAATCACCAGTACCCTTACAGCAGTTACCAACATTCTAGCTTTAGCCTTCTGTTTCTCTACATCCCTCCTTACAAACACCTTCCGAGCTTCACGTAGTAATTCCTCTAAACCTCTGTAGTGCCAATCCTCAATCTTTTCCAATTTCTAATATCTGCCCATGGTTTTGCCACAAACTGCATCCTGAGAAGTATCACCCCAGCTGCAGAACTGGGATCTATTCCAGAATAGAGCTGCAAACTTCTCTTTAATCCTAGCATCCACCCCATAGGAGGCTTCCTCTGATGCTCACTATAGGCTTTATCAAAATTTCTGGGCACAGCTTCAATTCCTTGTCCCATGTTCTGTCTCCCCTGAAGCTGTTGATGGTCCCACTGAGGATCTTGATTAGGCCACTTCTGATTTCTTGGTGGCCCCCCCGCTCTGATTTTACCTCTCCCATATTCTCACGCCAGCCTGTCTGGCTTTTCCTTGTCTTTGTCCTTAAATATGGGAACAGGGGTAGGGCGTGAAGCCCTGATCCAAACAGCAGCATATGCAGCTTAAACCATTTTTTTCTTTGATTTTCCTTCTCTCAACTCATCATCCCAATACTATAATATGATCCCCAAGGCGCTCTCTGAGATGGGGATGGGAGGCAGTTCTGATGACTTGCTTTTGTCCCGTTCTCCCGATCACTAATCACTGCCCGGGGGTCAAAACCGAGCGGCGGCAGTTGAAGCGCCGGCTCCGAGCCGCTAGCCGGCTCCCTGCGAACGACCGACCCCCCTCGCTGTGCCGACCCGAAGCAGGGCCCTCAAACCGAGGTCCCCCCCTAGAAACCGGGACGTCAGACCCGCGAGCGTGACCGCGCCACGGGCCCCCACGGCCCCGGCCCCTCCAGAAACCGGACCGCAGGATACCAAACCCCCGAGACCGGGCCCCTCACCGCCGGGACACCGGGACGCAGCGCCGGTCGCCCAATCCCTGCCCCACGTGGCAGAACCAGCCCACCCACAATCCCCCCACTCCCTTTGAGTCACCCCCAGAAAGGCACAAAATAAAGCAAACTGCCCAGCCAGCACCTCCTGCCTTTCACAGCAAGGACTGAACATTGCAGCTTTGGCCAAGACTATCAGCCCAAAGGAAGGTCTGGCGCCTGAGGAGCTAAATGCAAGTGAACCATCTGACACCACCACAGTCCTGTGAATGTTGCAAAGCAGTAGTGCATGCAGTATAATAATTCGAAAGTTAAGGGCTGCTCAAGCTTTACACAAAAGTATAAAAGTTCAGAGGGAAAGCCAACTCTTGCATGAGAATAAAAGTAAAAAAAAGAATAGGTTGGAAAAGACCTTTGAGATCAGCAAGTCCAATCTATCACCCAACACCATCTAATCAACTAAACCTGCTGCTGCATATTTTAACAGCAATGAAATTCAGTTACTTGTCATTTAAGAGCCTTTACCTTTTTTGCTACCCACTTAATGACAACTGCTACCCACAATATTTTCCCTGCAGTAAAAAATTCCACCATGGAGATCTTAGCTGAAGCAACACTGCTGATTAGTCTCACTAGGCCAGAGGCTACTCCCCATCTCTGCAAACTTCGTGTAAGAGACTGGTTGCTTGTTTTGGTTCAGTGTTGCTAGAACACAAAGCCAACAACTGACATCACTGCCACAGCCATGCAGCATCAATTGGACCGCAAGACTAGACAGAGGTTTCCTGCTTTCTTCCACACCTGAGTGTGGAGCTGATTCCAATAAATTTGGCCTAACCTCTGCACATGTGCTCAAACCCATGGCCTGGGAGACAGAACAGTTCAGACAGCCCGAAGACCACCAGAACCCTTCCAGTGACAGTACTGGGCATGCACACCACTGCTGGGTGGAAGCTGTGGGTAAGCAAAACTAATCACAGAACATGCTAAGTGATTCTCAGAAGAGAAATGAATATATAATGTGACCAAATGCAAGAGGAAAGACTGCCAACGTTGGACCCACTGAGGTGGAAGATGAGTTGGCCTTCAGGACGCTGCAGGTCTGTGGTGGTGGCAGCTATCTCAACTGACCCTTTCTTCTTTCTTTCCTTTCTTTTTCTCTCTCCCCCCTTTGCATTTGCAAATTTGCTGTCAGGCAAATAAAAGTTACTTGGTGCTTGACTCCATCTTGAGTCTTAATTCTGTTCTCTGGTCTCTGACTGTGCAGAGAGAGACAGTGTGACATGAAAAGCAGGGGGAGAGGGACTGGAAAAGGAGGGATGCAGGGTGGTGAGAAAGACTCAGCACAGGGGGATGGGGAAAGGAGGAACAGAAGGGGACCTAAAAAGGAGGGGGGAAAAGGGGGCTACAAAAGGTGTGACACAAGGGGAGAGTGGGACAGGAAAAGGTAGGACACAGGAGCAAACCATGCAGTTTTGAACCAGAGCGCTTACTCATCTGAATAGCACACAAAGCAAAACACTCCAGGTTATAAGATGAAGAGCCTAGCCCAAATTTCCTTTGTTTTGTGAGGGACTTGCAGAGAGTCGTTGAGGGGGCAGTAGGTATCCCCCTACACCCTGGAGGGTGCCTGCTACAAGAATTTTGGGGTGCCATGTAAGTGTAAAGCACCATGCTTACCTCATACCTGCAGAAGCTTCTGCTGTTTTTTGCAGCCTTGTTTGAAGTCCAGCTCCACCTCCAAGGTGCTGCCCACCAATGGGCAGGCCACCAGGCAGCAGGCCAGAGGACAACATGGGGGTGTGCAGCAGGGATGGCCACTGGAGCAGCCAAGAAGCTGCTGCTCTTATAGACCCCAAGGAGTGATCTTGAAGCTATGAGGGGGCTCCAAGACCTCCAAAAACACGTACCTGCAGCAGGCTGAGGTGAATCAATCACCCCAGTGCAGGAGCACGGTGGGGTGCAGCTCCCACCATGAAGCCCAGTGTCACCTGACCACCTCCAGCAACTTCTGTGGTATCTTAATTCACAGCGGAGCTGGGCTGGGCACGTAAAAGGAAAACAGCCCACAAATGGAACCTGCAAAATTTTCCACAGGGTCACATTGTCCTGTTTAATGCTACTGATCTCCTGCTGAAGGCAAAGGGATTCATTCCAGGCTTCCAAAGATTCAAATCCACCACAGATCAGAATGAATCAAAGCACCACCAATCAATCACCCTTCCCATTTATTTCTTCTTGTAGTTTTCTATCGTTTGACAGAGCAGAAGGAGCGGATGCAGCTCTGAGGGTGACTTGGATGGGTGTCTCTCTCTGACTCTGCCCCACATGAACGGTGTTCCCCATCTTTTCATCCTTTGACAGACCACCACTGTGACTGGATCTGGCAGTGATGTTTGCAAGGATGTCACTAACCCAAAGCTGTGTCACAGAGCCAAGAGAAGTCAGCAAGTGGCTCCAGGTGACTTCAGTCTGCGGCAATGATGCTGGCCAAACCTCCCCCACCAGCAAGAGGCAGAAACGGAGAGAAGTCTCCATATTAAGATTTAATAATAATAACAACAACATCTCAAAAACAATGAGTGCATCGTACACAGGATCTGGTACTCAGTGCTTTTTCTTGACCATCTGCTCTGTGACAGTGTACTGAAGACTTGGGCTGTGTGGTTAAGTGGATAAAAAACCCAGCTGGGACATTTCTCCAAGGAGGGCAGCAGGAGGAGGTTTAGAATCGAACAAAGGTGGCGTCAATCTGCCGGACAGTGGGGAGGGCCAGCATGATTTTGCGCCGGTACTGGGGGTCCTTCTGCAAGGGATTTCGCTCCAGGTAGACGGTTTCCAAGTTTTTGGCTCCTTTCAGTTCATCCAGGTCACTCCAGCTCTCCACCAGGTTGTCATTCATCTGCACGGCACATACAGGGGAGGCTCACACCAACAGATACTTGCAAGCTAAGCCTGGTTAGCAGCAGCCTCGCCACAGAGCCACCGCACAGGAGGATTTCTACAAGCCCAAGGCAGTGGCACTGTACAGTCTTCATGCACATGTGAGATGGCCCTGGCTATGTGACCCTTTTCCCCCTGGAGCCTCCCAGCTGTGCTTTCCTGTCAGACATTCCAGGCAGGCCCTCGCTAACCATCCCTACACTGTCCTGGGGTAGTGATCAAAGGCTCCACCCCTCTGAGAGCATATCCAGGCCTCGAGTAACTTGGTCTAGTGGGAGGTGTCCCTGCCCAAGGCAGAGGCCTGGAACTGGATGATCTTTAAGGTCCCTTCCAACCCAACCATTCTGTGATCTATGAATTAGGATAAAACACCCTGCAAGACATTGAGACAGTCTCTTTACAACAGTGTCCCAGTTGATCCACTGCACATTTAAGGGCTAGAAATGTTTACTGCCAAGATCTTCTTACACTGAAATCTTTACTTTCATGATTTCCCAGGAAACATTAAAATTGGTCCCAAACTGATGTGAAAAGTGGCATTTTCCTCCCCCCTCTACATCACTTTCCCACCAAAACTGTTCCTCCACTCCAGAAAGTGCCAAGCTCCCTGATCCAGGGACCAAGCCTAGGAGGTGCCTCATTGCTGGCACTGCAGAGGAATTACAAGGGGATGATGCTCCAACTGCCGGCAACCTGGAGACTTCAGCCATCCTTTGCTTTTGGATGCAGAAGCAGTGACTAAAGCAGTATCACCTTTAAACACTAACAGCAATAACAAAAAATAATCATTAAAAAACCCCAGCAATGGATCAGCTGTGCCCCCATCCAAGAACAACTTCCTCACCTCGGCCATCCACAGTGAAGTGGAAACTTTGTGCACTGTTTGCTGCCTGGCAGATAATCATAGAGTGGGTTGGTAGGGACCTTAAAGACCATCCAGCTCCAAACCCTGCCTTGGGCAGGGACACCTCCCACCAGCCCAGGCTGCTCAAGGCCTCATCCAGCCTGGCCTTGAACACCTCCATCGAGGGGGCATCCCCAGAGACATTCAAGATCAAATTCCTTTTGGGCCTGGGCAGCCTGATCTAGTTGAAGGTGTCCCTGCTGAGTGCAAGGGGGTTGAACAAGATGACCTTTGAGGGTCCCTCCCAACCCAGTGCAATCTGTGAATCTGAGCTTACTCAGAGATATAGATGTACACCACCCTCCCATTGCTCCTCACCAGAAGGTTTTTGTTCACTTGCTGTAGGGACATTCCAGGGACAGTTCCATCCTATGCTTACCCAGAACTCCTGCAGCTCTGTTAAGTGACTGATGTTCTCAATCCTCTTGATTCTGTTGGATGCTATGTCCAGCATTGTGAGTTTGTTCTAGACAAGCAAACACAAAAACATTAGACCAAAATTTCTTCCCATCTTCTCTCTCCCACTTTTTCAAGCCCAGAGCTGGAAATTGTGGGAAGCAAAGAAAAACTATTGCCAGCTGTTTACATGCAGCACAAGAACTCTCCCTGCTTATGTATGTAGCAAGGACAATTACTTTTAATGAAGCTGGGTTACTGACAGCCCAGAAGCCTTATGACAAAAATTAAAGCAATCACTAGTCTGACAGCAATTCACAGCCAAGGGCTCCTAAAGAGTGAGCCTTTCCTCAGAACACATGAAGCAGAGTGCTCCATTAAAAATCAGATCACAAATGCCCTCTTTAGCAGCAGACCTGAACAAACTTGTTGCAGCAGGGAATTCAAGAGCTCCAGAAAAAGGATTTTTTCTGCCTTACAGAGTCAGCTAAGTTCCAGATTGTCTCTGCTCTCTGACAATATCATCTACTGTTGGGTGAGAATGAAAATGCTACAGGCTTCTTCAAATGGATACTAACACAAAGGAAAGCCACATGCCACAGTTCGTTCCCTCCTACTTCCAGCTCCAGTTGATGTCCTATCAAAAGGAACCGAGAGTTACCTACAAACTGCTGTGTAAAAGGCTGCAGCAGCATTTCCATGGCTGAAGATCACAGAATCATGGAATGGTTTGGGATGGAAGGGACCTTAAATATCATCCAGTTCCAACCCCCGTCAACACCTTCCACCAGCCCAGGTTGCTCAAGGTCTCATCCAACCTGACTATGAACACCGCCAGGGAAGGGGCATCCACAGCCTCCCTGGGCAGCTTGTACCAGTGCCTCCCCACCCACACTGGAAAGAATTTCTTCCTAATCTCCAATCTAAATCTCCCTTCCTCCAGCTCACAGCCATTCCACTTCCTTTTGTCCCTACGAGCCCTTGCCAAAAGCCCCTCACCCCAGAAACCCCCAGGGGAGCAGGAAACCAGGCAGGGGGGCACAGAGGGACTGAGCTGGGGGGGTCTCAGGTGGGCAACCCACATCCTGCTACTTGTTCTTCCCCCATACCAGCCACGGGCTAGGGGTTTCCTATGGCCGGTGCCAAGATCCTTTGTTCAAGCAAACCCCTGAGGTGTTTATTAGCCTTCGTTACAGGGTGCTAGAAGGATTATTAGGGTTACGCTGT
Organism: Melanerpes formicivorus; assembly: GCF_026170545.1. Classification (NCBI taxonomy): domain Eukaryota; kingdom Metazoa; phylum Chordata; class Aves; order Piciformes; family Picidae; genus Melanerpes; species Melanerpes formicivorus. The sequence continues at coordinate 88,073 of NW_027142410.1, forward strand.
TCCTGGAGGAGGGGGCAAGATCAGCAGCAGCTGAATATCCAGGGCAGGCATCACTTAGCCTGCTTTCCTTCTTTCTTTTTCCCCCCCTCTATCTCTTCTCTAGGCAAATTGGGAATGTCATTATCTCCTCTGCAAACTGCTCAGTGCAAGACCTTGTGCGTGGGGGAAAGCAGGCTTGGGGTGCTTGGCTCCTCTGCAGGCAGTGGTTAGGGCATAGGGACACAGAGAATCCTGGAGTGGCTCAGGTTGGAAGGGACCTCAGACATGATCTACTCCAACCTCCCTGCCATGCCCAGGGACACCTCTCAATTAGACTTGGCTGCTCAAGGCCTCATCCAATTTGGCCTTGAACTCCCCCAGGCAGGAGGCATCCACAGTCTCCTGGGCAGCCTGTGCCAGAGTCTCACCACCCTCATACCGAAGAACTTCTTCCTCAGCTCCACTGTAACCCTGCTCTGCCTCAGCTTCAAACCATTCCCCCATAGCCTGTCTCAGACACCCTCAGCAAAAGTCTCTCTGCAGCCTTCCTGCAGGATCCCTTCAGGTCCTGGCAGGCAGCTCTTTATTAGAATAAACTTTTATTAGAATAAACCAAACCAGGTTGGAAGAGACCTTCAAGATCATCGTGTCCAACCCATCAACCCACCCAAACAGCTAACCCATGGCACCAAGCACCCCATCAAGTCTCCTTCTGAACACCTTCAATGACGGCGACTCCACCATCTCCCCGGGCAGCCCATTCCATAGCGCAATCACTCTTTCTGTATAGAACTTCTTCCTAACATCCAACCTGAACCTCCCCTGAGGCTCTAAGGCCCCCCTGGAGCCTTCTCCAGGCTGCTCAGCCCCAGCTCCCTCAGCCTGTGCTCACAGCAGACCTGCTCCAGCCCTTGGATCACCCTTGTAGCCCTCCTCCGGACTTGCCCAAACACCTCTGTGTCCTGGCATGAGCCAGGCTCCTGCATTAATTGCATCTTGTGCTTCACCTCGCCACAAAACCAATTTACAACACAAGGAGGAGCTCCACTTACACAAGGTACTTTAACACAACAAATACTTGGATCTTTGAGGTCTTTCCAAGGGACTCAGAACCCTACATGTAAGTGGAGAAAGCTGAGGAACAAAACCTTCCTGAAAAGCACAGCTACTGATAAGAGCAGCTCAGGGCAAGAGGTCAGGCACAGCTAGCAAGAGCCTGCTCACATTGTTCTCCAGCCCCTCGATGACTTCGATGCCGTTGTGGCTGAGGTACAGCTCGCGCAGGTTCACCAGGCTCTGCAGCCCCTCGATCTTGGTCAGGCGGTTATTCTGAAAGGGAAGCAGTGCTGTAAGGGCATCCAAACAAACCAAACCCCAAGAGACTCCCTGAAGAAAAGGCTTTTCTCTGAAGTATGGCTGGGAAGGGGAAAGGGTCTGCTCGGGTGCACACTGATCTCATGAGCTCAGTTCCTTTGAGCTTTGTACCACCGATGCGCAACGGAAGGTCCAGGGGTCTAGGGGCTCTAAGTGTGCAAGAATCAGATTCTGACCCTCCCATCGAAAGCTGTAGCCTGAAAGTTGTCTTCTTGGGGTCCTTACAAACAACAGGCTTACATGTTACTATAACTCATTTCATAGATTCATAGAGTGGTTTGGGTTGGAAGGGACCTTGAAGATCATCCAGGTCCAGCCCCAACTTTCCACCGGAGCAGGTTGCTGAAGGCCTGGAACACCTCCAGGGAGGGGGTGAGGAAGGCTGCTGCAAACAGGACAAAGCAGAGCCCTACCTGCACGCTGAGCACAGTCAGGTTTGTCAGTGCATCCAGGTTCTGCAGTTTGGTGATTTTGTTCTTCCCAAGGAACAGGCTGTCAAGAGTGGCCAAGGTGTCGATGTTCTCAATTGCCTGCAACGTGACAACAGGAGCCATTCACTGCTGTGATATACAACTCCAGCTTCTCCCTCTGCCTGGCATTTTGTAGCCTTGGCCCCTGGAGCTGCACTCCTGAGAAACAAGCCTGGGAATCCAACACAAGGTGTGCACGAGGCAGGGCCCCCACCATGACCCAAGAGCGGAGTTAAGTGCAGTGACAGCAAACCTCACCCGTGTCACAGGTGGCTGGTGGCACTTTTTACTGGTGGGTTTAGTGAGGGCGGTATTGCTTTGTCCCAGCTGCTGCCTTCACTGGCCAGGTAGCAAGAGCTGAGAATGAGCAGGCTCAGAGAACAGTGACAGTGACATTCCCTGAGCCATGAGGTGTATCCAGAGCAGCAATTACCAACTTGGCAAGCATGAATCTGTCACTGCTCAGCAGTGATGGCATAGCACAGGCAGAGACAAACTGTTCAGCTTCTCTGCACAACGCTTCTGCATATCCAGTTCTGGTGCCCCCGGCAAAAGAAGGGCACGAGGCTGCAAAGGAGGGTCCAGGAGGGCACCAAGATAATCACAGAGGGCAGGAGAACCTCCCCTGTGGGACCAGGCTGGGAGAGTTGAGGCTGTTCAGCCTGCAGAAGAGAAGGCTCCAGGGAGACTTCAAAGCAGCTTTCCTAGCACATGAGAACAGCCTATCCCACAGAGGGAAAAGGGTTCTAAGAAGGGAGTTGGCAGGTCTCATTGGCAGGGCTCTAAACTAGATTTGAAGGGGGAAGGGGCTGAAATCAGTGCATGTACACTAATGCACACAGCACGGGTAACAAGAGGAGCTGGAAGCCTTTTTCCAGCAGGAAAGTTATGATGTAGCTGCCATCACAGAAATGTGGTGGGATGGCTCACATGACTGGAGTACTGTAATTGATGGCCACAGGCTCTTCAGGAGAGACAGGCCGGGGTGAAAAGGTAGAGGGGTGGCCCTGTACATCAGGAGGGCTCTAGATGCCATGGATGATCAGGTTGAGTGCCTGTGGGTGAGAATTAGAGGGAAGGCCAACAAGGCTGACATCCTGGTTGAAGTCTGTTACAGACCACCCAACCAGGATGGAGAGGTTGATGAGTGACTCTATGGGCAGCTAGAGGGAGACAGTCTAAGAGGTTCTTAGAGTGCATGGAGGACAGCTTCTTATCCCAGGTGCTGTGAGAGCCTACCAGGGGTAAGGCCTTGCTTGACCTTCCTTTTACAAGCAGAGAAGGGCTGGTGGGAGATGTGGTTGGAGGCTGTCTGGGGTGCAGTGACCAGGAGATAATTGAGTGTTCAACATCCAGTCAAGCTAAGAGGGGCAGCAACAAAACCTCCACTCTGGACTGCCGGAGGGCAGACTTCAGATTACTTAAGGAACTAACTCAGAAGGTTCCTTGAGAAACAGCCCTTAAAAATAAAGGGGTCCAGGAGAGCAGGACCTGCTTCAAGACAGAACCCTTGAAGGCTCAGACCAGGCTGCGCCAATGTGCTGGAGATGAGCCCCAGAAGAGAGAGCCTGGATGGGCAATGAGCTTCTGAGTGAATGATGGGAAAAACATCTAGGGAAGGAAGGAGAGTTGACCCATGGAATGTTTAAGGATGTTGCTAGGTCATGTAGGAAAAAAAATGAAGAGGCACAAAAGCCCATTTAGATCTTAGCCTCTGCTGTGAAGGACAACAAAAAAGGCAAAGGTACTTAACACCTTCATTGACTCAAATTTTAGTAACAGGACAGAATGTCTTCCTGACAAGTGGCCTCCTGAGCTGGCAGATGGAGACAGGGAGGAGTTCCCCTGTGATCCAGGAGGAGGTAGTTAAAGACCGCCTTAGCTGCTTGGATCCCCACAAGCTCATGGGACCAGATGGGATCCATCCTAGGGCGCTGAGAGCTGGCAGATATGCTACCAAGCCGCTCTCCGTCATTTATCACCAGTCCTGGCTCACTGGAGAGGTCCCAGAGGTCTGGAAGCTGCCAGTGTGGTGCCCATCCACAAGCAGGGCCGGTTGGATGAGCCAGGGAATTCCAGGCCTGTCAGCCTGACCTCAGTGCCAGGCAAGGTGACAGAACAGTCATCCTGAGTGCAATCACACAGCACCTACAGGATGGCCAAGGGATCAGGCCCAGCCAGCATGGATTCAGGAAGGGCAGGTCCTGCCTGACCAACCTGACCTCCTTCCATGCCCAGGTGACTGCCTGGTGGGTGTGGGGCAGGCTGTGGATGTGGTCTACCTGGGCTTCATCAAGGCCTTTGACACCATCCCCCACAGCAAACTCCTGGCCAAGCTGTCAGCCCCTGGCTGGGACAGCAGCACTCTGAGCTGGGTTAGGAACTGGCTGGAGACTGAGCCCAGAGAGTGGTGGTGAATGGTGCCACATCCAGCTGGCAGCCAGGCACCAGTGGTGTGCCCCAGGGATCAGTGCTGGGCTCCATCCTCTTTAATATCTTCACTGATGATCTGGAGGAGGGGATTGAGTCCATAATCAGTAAAGGTGCAGGTGACACCAAGCTGGGGGTAGGAGTTGATCTGCTGGAGGGTAGGAGAGCTCTGCAGAGGGACCTGGCCAGGCTGCACAGATGGGCAGAGGCCCAGGGCAGGAGATTGAACACATCCAAGTGCCAGGTGCTGCACTTTGGCCACAGCAACCCCAGGCAGAGCTACAGGCTGGGGTCAGAGTGGCTGAGAGCAGCCAGGCAGAGAGGGACCTGGGGGTAGTAGTCGATGGTAGGCTGAACATGAGCCTGCAGTGTGCCCAGGCAGCCAAGAGGGCCAATGGCATCCTGGCCTGCATCAGGAACAGTGTGGCCAGCAGGAGCAGGGAGGTCATTCTGCCCCTGTACACTGCACTGGTTAGGCCACACCTCGAGTACTGTGTCCAGTTCTGGGCCCCTCAGTTTAGGAAGGAGGTTGACTTGCTGGAACGAGTCCAGAAGAGCAACAAAGTTGGTGAGGGGCTTGGAACACAGCCCTGTGAGGAGAGGCTGAGGGAGCTGGGGTTGCTCAGCCTGGAGAAGAGGAGGCTCAGGGGTGACCTTATCACTCTCTACAACTCCCTGAAGGGAGGTTGTAGCCAGGAGGGCGTTGGTCTCTTCTCCCAGGCAGCCAGCACCAGAACAAGAGGACACAGTCTCAGGCTGCGCCAGGGGAGGTTCAGGTTGGATATTAGGAAGAAGTTCTACACAGAGAGAGTGATTGCCCATTGGAATGGGCTGCCCGGGGAGGTGGTGGAGTCGCCGTCATTGGAGGTGTTCAGGAGGAGACTTGATGCAGTGCTTGGTGCCATGGGTTAGCTGTTTGGGTGGGTTGGATTGGTTGATGGGTTGGATGCGATGATCTTGAAGGTCTCTTCCAAGCTGGTTTGGTTTATTCTAAATAAAAACAAAGCTGGGGAGGGGTCTGGAACACAGCCCTGTGAGGAGAGGCTGAGGGAGCTGGGGTTGCTCAGCCTGGAGAAGAGGAGGCTCAGGGGAGACCTCATTGCTCTCTACAACTACCTGAAGGGAGGTTGTAGACAGGTGGGGGTTGGTCTCTTCTCCCAGGCAAGCAGCACCAGAACAAGAGGACACAGTCTCAAGCTGTACCAGGGGAGGTTTAGGCTGGAGGTTAGGAAGTTCTTCCCAGACAGAGAGATTGGCCATTGGCATGTGCTGCCCAGGGAGGTGGTGGAGTCACCATCACTGGTGGTATAGAATTTAATAGAATAAACCAGGTTGGAAGAGACCTTCAGGATCATCACGTCCAACCCATCAACCAATGCAACCCACCTAAACAACTAACCCATGGCACCAAGCACCGCATCAAGTCTCCTGAACGCCTCCAGGGATGGTGACTCCACCACCTCCCTGGGCAGCACATTCCAATGGCCAATCACTCTCTCTATGTAGAACTTCTTCCTAACATCCAGTCTAAACTTCCCCTGGTGCAGCTTGAGACTGTGTCCTCTTGTTCTGGTGCTGCTTGCCTGGGAGAAGAGGCCAACCCCCTCCTGGCTACAACCTCCCTTCAGGTAGTTGCAGAGAGCAATGAGGTCTCCCCTGAGCCTCCTCTTCTCCAGGCTAAGCAGCCCCAGCTCCCTCAGCCTCTCCTCACAGGGCTGTGTTCCAAGCCCCTCACCAGCTTTGTTGCCCTTCTCTGGACTTGTTCCAGCAAGTCAACCTCCTTCCTAAACTGAGGAGCCCAGAACTGGACACAGGACTCGAGGTGCGGCCTAACCAGTGCAGTGTACAGGGGGAGAATGACCTCCCTGCTCCTGCACCTGCTCCTGGTGTTTAGGAAGAGCCTGGATGAGGCACTCGGTGCCATGGTTTAGTTGATTAGATGGTGTTAGATAAGAGGTTGGACTTGATGATCTCAAAGGTCTTTTCCAACCTGGTTAATCCTATTCTATCTTGAATGTCTCCATGGACAAGGCCTCAACCACATCCTGTGCAGCCTGTTCCAGTGTCTCCCCACCCTCACTGTGCAGAACTTTTTCCTGATGCCCAACCTAAGCCTCCCCTGTTCCTGTTCCAAACCACTGCCCCTCATCCTGTCCCAACAAGCCCTTTTAAACAACCCACACTGCCCAGAAAGGCTGTAGCTGCCCCCTCCCTGGAGATGTTCAAGGCCAGGTTGGATGAGGCCCTCAGCAACCTGATCTAGAGGGAAGTATCCCTGCCCTCAGCATGGGGACTGGAACTGGATGATTTTTAAAGTCCCTTCCAACCCAAACTATTCAGTGATTCCTAACATCCAGTCTAAACTTCCCCTGGTGCAGCCAGATTCCCCAACTTAGATGCCCACAAAACCCCTTTGGTTGCACCCAAACCCCCCATCTGAAACACCCAGCTCCACTTTAGGTACCCCCAGACGCTTCTAATGTCCCCAGACCCGCTGGTAGACCAGCCCAGAACCTCCTGACACTATCCCAGACCCTTTCAGGGGGCTCCACACCCCTTCTAGATGCCCACAAAACCCCTTCACACGCCAAAAGAAACCTTTACCTGCCTCCAAACCCCACGTGGGGGCCACTTAGCAGCGGGTGGCAGCAACCAAGTCTGTTGCTCTCACCAATTAAACCCTTTGGTGCTCTCAGCTCTCTGACCCTGTGTCAGTGCAAGTCCTTGTCGGCCGGCACCTTCGTCCTGATCCAGGCGGAGAGAGAACTGCCAGGAACACAGCTTCGCCGCTCCGCTTGCGGCACGCCTGCTGCCGAGGGCAGCCTCGTCCGCAGCCTGCCCGAGAGGAACACGGCCCCCGGGGCCGGGGGACACACAAAAGCCTTCCACAAAGGAAACAAGGGAAGTCTCTTGGCCACTCTTCACGTGCCGAGTGCGATTGTCATGCGGAACACACCGCGGCATCTGGAACGAGTTTAAGTCCAGGTCTATGGCAGCACAGAGGTTCCTGGAATATCCCGGTACATCGATCCACAGGAGGTTGTCTTTCGGTCCCCAGTCTGATGCTTGGCAGCACAGCCATCACACCATTTCTCTCGAGTGCTTTGAACTGACAATTCATGCAGGAGAATAAAACCAAACAGGAGTAAGCAGCTTGGAAAAGAACTTTGATCATCACCGGGCCCAGCAAGAGGACACAGTCTCAGGCTGCACCAGGGGAGGTTTAGGCTAGAGGTTAGGAAGAGGTTCTGCACAGAGAGAGTGATGGCCCATTGGAATGGGCTGCCCAGGGTGGTGGTGGAGTCACCATCTTTGGAGGTGTTCAGGAGGAGACTGGATAGGGTGCTTGGTTGCATGGTTTAGTTGATTAGGTGGTGTTGGATGATAGGTTGGACACGATGATCTTGAAGGTCTCTTCCAACTCGGTCTGGTCTATTCTATTCTATTCCATTCCATTCCAACACCATCTAATCAACTAAACCACGGCACTGAGTGCCTCATCCAGTCTCTTTCTAAACACTTCCAGTGATGGTGACTCCCTGGGCACCACCTCCCTGAGCAGCACATTCCAAAGGCCAATCTCTCTTTCAACCTGCTCTATTCTATTCTATGAAGACCTTCTTCCTAACATCCAGCCTAAACCTCCCCTGGCACAGCTTGAGACTGTGTCCTCTTGTTCTGGTGCTGCTTGCCTGGGAGAAGACACCAACCCCCACCTGGCTACAACCAGAACTGAGGGGACTGCAATCCTTGCAGCTTCAGCTTTCCTTCTGTGCTACTTCTTTTTTCAGATGGATTTTTTTTCAAAGGGACTGCTGGACAGCAGAACAGGATGGATGGCTGGGCCCCAAGAGCGGTGGGGAACAGAGTTAAACCCAGCCGGTGGCCGGCCGGGCACAAGTGGTGTTCCCCAGGACACCCCTTGTGAGAGAGTGAGTCCAGAGAAGGGCCACAAAGCTGGTGAGGGGTCTGGATAACAAGCCTTAGGAGGAGTGGCTGAAGGAACTGGGACTGTTTAATCTGCAGAAGAGGAAGCTGAGGGAATTATGGCGTGGTCTGGCTTCAGCTCTCAACTAGTTCCACGTTGAGCAAGGACAGCTTGTACTCACAGAAGGCACTGGCTGCTTGGGTTCAAGGTTCCTGCAGAGCTCAGGCTCATTAGTGAGGTCGTCCTGTCACCTAGGCAGAGAGAAGAAAATGCAGCTATGAAATTAGACCACTGGAATCGTGAGACTCGTTCTGTGTGAGACTCCAGGAGAATCCAAACCTAACCTTGGAGCTGCCCTGAAGAGCTCCTCATAGCTTGAGGAGTACCAGAGCAGGAACAATTCCCAAAAGGTTTTCACTGCATTCCTAGGGCACTTGAAGGATTGCCCTGGCTGTAGTTAATACCTAGAAATTCCTATCAAAATCTTTGCAGCACAGCAAGGAAATTGAGGGATGGGAAGGCAATATGTACTTACACGTTAGGCAAGAATTGGCTTTGCAAACTAATCTCTCTAACTGTTGGATATGCACTGAACTTCCTCGAGGCCAAATGAGGACCCCTTTATTTGGGGAAGCCTCAATGAATTGGACTTGGGGGGCATCAGACTGGGTGACTACATCTGAGAGTAACTTCCACAAGTGTCAGCATGGGAAAGATAGCTCAGAAAGCCTGGGTCCAAAGTTTGACTTAAGAAAATATAGTATAGGAATATACTGTTGGCTGTGAGAAAGGGGGGAACTGATGAACAGAAAAGTCTCATTAACAGAACCACAGAGTTGATAAGAATTTTCCGCTTGTTAGCTGAAATGCTGGGACGCAGGGAGGGGGAGAGGGGCTGGCAGACAGCCTTTGGATAGAGAAAGAATAACAGGATTTGTCAGTGATTCACTTCTGTTAGTCTTGGACAAGATGCTCTTTTGGATAAGACAAAGGACACCTGCATGATATGTGCACTTCTGCTCTTTTAGATAGATAAGCTTTGTATAGATAGGCAGCATCTGGACCTCTGTCATTATAGACAGATAACTTTTTGTATAAAAGTTTGCCCAAACCTCTCTGAAGACACACAGCTCTTTTGAAATGATCCTACCTGTGTCAGGCGCCAGAATAGAAGCACGATACAAGAGACTTACTGAGTCTCTTGTGTGTCTTTCTCTAAGTCATTATCAACGCTGTTTGCAGCACAAACCCAAACCCAAACCCACCCCGAGACACCCCCAGCTCCCACGGGAGCCTGCAGAGACCTCCCAAAGGGTCCGTCGGAGGTGCCCAGCTGCCTCCCCACGACCCTTGACCCTTTCAGATGGCCCCACGAGAACTTTACGTATCCCCAGACCCTTTTAGGTGTCCCCAGACCTCCTCCGTCACCCCCAAAAGCCCTGCCGATGGCCCCAGACCACCTTCAGACGCCGGAAGGAACACACCTGGGAGTCCCGGGCCGGCAGCGACACCGGGACCGGACCCGCTGCGGCGCAGGCGCCGTATCCATAGCGACGCTCGAGTCAAGCTCTCCGCCCTCCGCTCTTCCCCTAAGAATTTTCGAGCATTCAGCGCAGTTAGGCTGCAGAAATTAGCTCACCCAGGGCGGCACACGCCGCGGCACGGCTGCACTGCCGGCCATTACACACCGGGTGGCAGCATTGAGCTCCCACGGGGCGGCACACGCCGCGGCACGACTGCACTGCCGGCCATTACACACAGGGTGGCAGCATTGAGCTCCCCCGGGGCGGCACACGCCGCGGCACGGCTGCACTGCCGGCCATTACACACCGGGTGGCAGCATTGAGCTCCCCCGGGGCGGCACACGCCGCGGCACGGCTGCACTGCCGGCCATTACACACTGGGTGGCAGCATTGAGCTCCCACGGGGCCTCTGGGTACGGTTGAGGCAGCAGCCGCCATCCCCGCAGAGCCCCACCGGCCAAGCCCGGACACGCCCCCCCGCCCCCCCCCCCCCCCCCCCCAAAAGCCCCGCGCTGCCCCGCCGGTGGCCACCCCCCCAAGCCCCGCGCAGCTCCAGCGGCTGCTATAGAGAAACCCCACAAAGCAGCAGAGACTGGCACTGACCTGGGACACAGCAGAAGAGCTCCAACCTCTACCAGCCACAACCCTGCACTGAGCCATTTTAAAGCATCTGGCGCCATGTTGTTGAGGGCGGTGCCATGCTGGGGGGTGGGGTTCAGGCTGGGGGGCGGTGCCACGCTGGGGGGCGGTGCCACGCTGGGGGGGCGGTGCCACGCTGGGGGGGCGGTGCCACGCTGGGTGGGGCGGTGCCACGCTGGGGGGGCGGTGCCACGCTGGGGGGGCGGTGCCACGCTGGGGGGGCGGTGCCACGCTGGGGGGGGCGGTGTCACGCTGGCGGGGGCGGCTCCACGCTGGGGGGGCGGTGGCACGCTGGGGGGGGCGGCGCCACGCAGGGGGGGCGGTGCCACGCTGGGGGGGCGGTGCCACGCTGGGGGGCGGTACCACGCTGGAGGGGGCGGTGCCACCCTGGAGGGGGGCGGTGCCTGCGTTGTGACCTCACGCTCAGCGTTCCATGGGTTTTATTCCCCTCCAAGACAACACGTTGAGTTCTGAGCAGCTGAGGAGCCCTGGGGAACACCTGTACAGAAACGTTCCTCCAAGAGCTGTCAGAAAAACGTTCGTTCCGCCAGCACTGCCGGCCGTTACACACCGGATGGCAACATTGAGCTCCCCCGGGGCGGCACACGCCGCGGCACGGCTGCACTGCCGGCCGTTACACACCGGGTGGCAGCACTGAGCACCTCCCTGGGCGTGGGCAGCAGCCGGGCCCCCACGTGGCTTTTATTTTCCAATGCTAAAAGCCTTTTAGAAGCAGAGAGGGCAGACAGGGGTCGTTTCCAAAGCTTTCTTACGCACCAGTCACTCCAAGCCCTCCCTCTCCAGCTGCAAACCAGAGGTTTGCCTCCGCCTCGCCTCACCCCAGTACTTACACTTTTAAAGATAGTGTGGTCCCCTCGGAGAATTTTCAGCACTTTAGGGGGGGGCCCCCAGCCCTCGCTCACCTGCTCCTCTGCTGCAGCAGCCCCCTGCCCCACGTGGCAGAACCAGCCCACCCACAATCCCCCCCACTCCCTTTGATTCACCCCCAAAAAGGCACAAAATAAAGCAAACTTCCCCAGCCTTCCTGTAGACCCCCTTCAGATACTGGAAGGCCACAATTAGGTCACCTCGGAGCCTTCTCTTCTGCAGACTGAACAGCCCCAACTCCTTCAGTCTGCCCTCATAGGAGAGGTGCTCCAGCCCTCTGCTCATCCTTGTGGCCCTTCTCTGGACACCTTCCAGCACCTCCACATCCCTCTTGTAATAGGGGCTCCAGAACTGGAGGCAGTACTCCAGGTGGGGTCTCACCAGGGCTGAGCAGAGGGGGAGGATCACCTCCCTTGACCTGCTAGCCACACTTCTCCTGATGCAGCCCAGGATCTGATTGGCTTTGCGGGCTGCAAGTGCACACTGAGAGCTCATGTTGAGCTTTTTGTCCACCAGCACCCCCAAGTCTCTCTCCTCAGGGCTACTTTCCAGCCAGTCCCTGCCCAGCCTGGATTTGTGCCTGGGATTGCCTCGACCCAGATGCAGGACCCTGCACTTGCTCTTATTGAACTTCATGAGGTTGGCCTGTGCCCACCTCTCCAGCCTGTCAAGGTCCCTCTGGATGGCCTCCCTTCCCTCCAGCTGTCTGCTGCACCACACAGCTTGGTGTCATCAGCAAACTTGCTGAGGGTGCACTCAATGCCACTGTCCATGTCCCCCACAAAGATGTTGAACAAGACAGGTCCCAGGACTGATCCCTGAGGGACTCCGCTTGTCCCTGGCCTCCACTGGGACATGGAGCCATTGACAGCCACTCTTTGGGTGCGGCCATCAAGCCAGTTCCTTATCCATCTAGTGGTCACCCATCACACCCATGTGTCACCAGTTTGGAGACCAGGATGTGGTGTGGGACAGTGTCGAAGGCTTTGCTCAGGTCCAGGTAAACGACATCAGTTGCTCGCCCCTCATCTATTAATTTTGTCACCTGCTCATAGAAGGCCACCAGGTTGGTCAGGCAGGATTTGCCCTTGGCAAAGCCATGCTGACTGTTCCCAATCACCTCTTCACTATTCTTTTGAGCGAGTAGTGACTCCAGGAGGATCTGCTCCATGATCTTTCCAGGCACAGAGGTGAGACTGACTGGCCTGGAGTTCCCTGGTTCCTCCTTCTTGCCCTTTTTGAAGATGGGGGCAATGTTTCCCCTTTTCCAGTCTGTGGGGACTGCCCCAGACTGCCATGACTTTTGAAATATAATAGAGAGGGGTTTAGCAACCTCCTCTGCCAGTTCTCTCAGCACCCGTGGGTGTATCCCGTCGGGTCCCATGGACTTGAACACTTTCAGGTTCTTCAGATGATCACGAACCTGATCTGCACTTACAATGGGCAGTTCTTCCTCCCCGTCCCTGGCTTTGACTTCCATAACATCAGGAGTGTGGCTAGAGGCCCTTGCAGTGAAGACTGAGGTAAAGAAGTTATTAAGCACCTCAGCCTTTTCCTCATCACATGTGACCATGTCACCAGTTTCCTTTCTGAGGGGGCCCACACCTTCCCTAGTCTTCTTCTTCCCATTAAAGCTGAAGGAATCATAAAGCTGAAGGATCATAAAAAAAAAAAGCTGAAGGATCATAAAGAAGAATTTCTTCTGCTTCCTCTTCTGACAACATCATCAGTACGTTTGCAGATGACACCAAGATGGGGGCAGGTGTTGATCTGTTAGAGGGTTGGAGGGCTCTGCAGAGGGACCTTGACAGGCTGGACAGATGGGCAGAGTCCAAGGGCATGAGATTTAACACATCCAAGTGCCGGGTTCTACACATTGGCCACAACAACCCCACACAGTGCTACAAGCTGGGGTCAAAGTGGTGGGAGAGTGGCCAGGCAGAAAGGGACCTGAGGGTGCTGGTTGATAGTAAGCTGAACATGAGACAGCAGTGTGCCCAGGTGGCCAAGAAGGCCAGTGGCATCCTGGACTGCATCAGGAACAGTGTGGCCAGCAGGAGCAGGGAGGTCATTCTGCCCCTGTACACAGCACTGGTTAGGCCACACCTTGAGTCCTGTGTCCAGTTCTGGGCCCCTCAGTTTAGGAAAGATGTTGAGTTGCTGGAGCATGTCCAGAGAAGGGCAACCAAGCTGGTGAAGGGTTTGGAGCACAAGCCCTATGAGGAGAGGCTGAGGGAGCTGCGGTTGCTTAGCCTGGAGAAGAGGAGGCTCAGGGGAGACCTTATTGCTCTCTACAACTCCCTGAAGGGAGGTTGTAGCCAGGAGGCGGTTGGTCTCTTCTCCCAGGCAACCAGCACCAGAACAAGAGGACACAGTCTCAAACTGCACCAGGTGAGGCTAAGGCTGGATGTTAGGAAGAAGTTCTACACAGAAAGAGTGATTGTGCATTGGAATGGGCTGCCCAGGGTGGTGGTGGAGTCACCATCACTGGAACTGTTTAAGAAGAGACTGGATGGGGTGCTTGGTGCCATGGTTCAGTTGATTAGATGGTGTTGGATGATAGGTTGGACTAGATGATCTCAAAGGTCTCTTCCAACCTGGTTATTCTATTCTATTCTATTCTATTCTATTCTATTCTATTCTATTCTATTCTATTCTATTCTATTCTATTCTAATTAGAATTGTGTTCTTGATAGAATAGAATAAACCAGGTTGGAAGAGACCTTCAAGATCATTGCGTTCAACCCTTCAACCAATCCAACCCACCTAAACAACTAACCCATGGCACCAAGCACCCCATCAAGTCTCCTCCTGAAAACCTCCAATGAGGGTGACTCCACCACCTCCCCAGGCAGCCCATTCCAATGGGCAATCACTCTCTCTGTATAGAACTTCTTCCTAACATCCAACCTAAACCTCCCCTGGCACAGCCTGAGACTGTGTCCTCTTGTTCTGGTACTGGCTGTCTGGGAGAAGAAGAGAAGTTGGTGAGGGGTTTGGAACACAAGCCCTATGAGGAAAGACTGAGGGAGCTGGGATTGCTTAGCCTGGAGGAGACTCAGGAGTGACCTTATTACTCTCTACAACTACCTGAAGGGAGGTTGTAGACAGGCAGATGATGGTCTCTTCTCCCAGGCAGCCAGTACCAGAACAAGAGGACACAGTCTCAGGCTGCGCCAGGGGAGGTTTAGGTTGGATCTGCTCCTCTGCCACTTCAGACACCCTTTGTACAAGTTATGGGGTCCAGTTTAAGTGTCTGTGTGCTTCCAGGTCTCATATCACCCTAAATTAGCAGTGCTGAAAGTTTCTGCTGTTATAATAGTGTTTGTGAAATACAGTCTTGTCTCCTGGCCTGACTGCCTGACGTCTGCCACCTGCACCACTGTCCGTGTGTCAAGGGTTAGGACTGGGCTGGTCACTAGATGAATGACAGACCTCAAATGCATTATCATATAATCAAAGTAAAATAGATCTCTATCATAATAAGACTGCTTCACAAAAAACCCCGAAAACCTAACCCAACCAAACCCCTGCAGCTTGGAACTCACCACATATTTCATAATACATGCTATTACAACCTAAAGCAGAAACTGTTCTGTATTCAATATCTGAGCCTGTGAAAGATAAGACTAGTTATAATGATCACTATAAACTCTTTCTAACATTGCTCTCCTCCACAGCACAGCTTGAATGATCAGATTCTTTCATTATTCAAGACTTCATTATTCAGTTCAAGAGAAACAAGGATCTACTGCAGAAAGCCCAGTGGAGAACTCTGGGGATGGTTGAGGAACTCGAACATCTCTCCTATGAAGAAAGACTGAGAGACCTGGGGCTGTTTAGTCCTGAGAAGAGAAGGCTGAGAGGGGATCTTATTAATGTCTATAAATGTTTGAAGGGTGTGTGTCAAGGTGAAGGTGATGGTCTCTTTTGGTGGTGCCCAGTGATAGGACAAGGAACAATGAGTATAAGCAGAAACAGGAGGTTCCACCTCAATACAAGGAGACACTTCTTTAAAATGAGGGTGATGGAGAACTGAAACAGGCTGCCCAGAGAGGTTGTGAAGTCTTCTTTGGAGACTGTCAAAACCCACCTGAATGTGTTCTTGTGCAGCCTGCCCCAGGTGATCCTGATTTGGCAGGGGTATTGAACTCAATGGTCTCTAGAGGTCCCTTCCAACCACTAACATTCTGTGATTAGAAATGATTGAAAGTCAGATTTACCTCTTTTCAAAAGAACTCCTGCTGATTCAAACCCCAGGTTTCCTGTCTGACTTAAAGACATGGAACTTCTAAAAGTTAAAATAAACAGGTTTTTAAAAAACCCAACTCATTTAAGTCATAATTTCTCACTATTGAATAAATGCTTTTGGTGACTTTTAACAGTAGCTGGTTTTAGTAATTAAAATATATATAATGCAATAGCTGTCTTCTGTCATATCTGTCATATTGTAGTATTTTAGTAACGGTGCTAGGTACTTCTGTCCTTATGTATTGAGTGGTATTGCAGAAAAAGAACAGTTGCAGTGGCATGTTAGCTGGGTGATGTGTGGATTGAGAGGAGCCCTAGAGAGAAGGACTTACAAGTACTGTTGGATGAAAAACAGTATGAGCCAGCAAGGTGTGCTCAGAGCCCAGAATGCCAGCCACATCCTGAGCTGCATCAAGAGAAGTGTGGCCAGCAGGTTTAGGGAGGTGACTCCGCCTCTCTATTCCACTCTTGCAAGACCCTGCCTGGAGCACTACATTCAGCTCTGGAGTCCTTGGCACAAGGAAGACATGAACCTCTTAAGCTCATCCAGAGGAGGTCCATGAAGATGTTCAGGGAGATGAAACACCTCTGCTGTGGCAATAGACTGAGAGAGTTGGAGTCATTTAGCCTGAAGAAGAGAAAGGTCCAGGGAGGCCTTCTAGTACCATTGCACTATTTAAACAGGGCCCCAGGAAAGGTGGGGAAGGGACTCTTTGTCAGAGAGTATAGTGACAGAATGAAGGATAACAGATTCAAAATGAAAGAGGAGATTTAGATATTAGGGAAAAAATTCTTTACTGTGAGGTTGGTGAGACACTGGAACAGGTTGCCCAAAGATGCTCTGGATGTCCCCTCCCTGGAAATATTGAGGGTCAGGGTGGATGGGGTTTTGAGCAACCTGATCTTGTGACTGGGCATCCCTGCCCATGGCAAAGGGATTTGGAACTAGGTTTTAAAGTCTTTTCCAACCCAAACCATTTTGTGATTCTATGATTAAGTCTTCTGTAGTCTGTGAGGGTTGCAACTGCCCCAGGATATCCTTCTGTGTGTGGTCATTCAAACCTCACAGTGAGGGATACCTATTTTGTGTTGTGATTAGCCTATGAATACATGATGGAACCATCTCCTCTTCTCCCATAAATGACTGTTGTGTTAAAAAAAAGTCTTCATGTGGTACAGAACAAGATTATAATTTGTGCTTTTGAAACCAGTGGGAGGTGGAGCTATGAATCAATCTATACAGCTCTTCTGCCCTGCCTCAGCTGTTTAGAAGACAGCACGGACCAGGAGCACCTGCCAGCTGTGAGACATACAGAGAGGACCATTATAGTGTTGCCTTTTATGAAATAGAGATAATAATGGGATCATCAGCCTATTCACCTTTGGTAAGAGACAACCAGCAGTGGGGCAGGAGGATCTGTTTGACTATCTCATTTGAGATTCATGAAAAGAAGCATCTTGGGGAGTTTTGATCCTTAAATGTCAAATAGGTCTATAGTGGGCAGATGTATTAGTAAGAGCAGCAGATAGATTATCTTGGTGGCATGGAAATGTATCCCATCATGATGAGGAGCAGTGGTAGGACACCCTGCTATTGCCATGATGGATCTGAGTAGAAACTGAAACCTAGGAGTTTGTGACTGACCTCTCTTGGATTTTTGTCCCAAGGATCAGTTTGTCCGAGCAAACCCATACAGGAAGATTGGAATAAGGAGGAAGAAGCATGAAAGACTGCACAGTGATGAAGATGAGGTATTGTACAGGGAGCAGCTTCTGGGTTGCAGAGAGAGGGCTATAAAATGTGAGCAATGGCTATGTGACCTTCAGTCTTCCACCAGCTGTTCTCATTAGGTTTAACTGTTATTATGAGGGTCAGTTAAGGGAATCAGTTAAGGGAATATTCTTTTCCTCCCTGAGTGTGCTCTCTAGATTATAAAACATTTGCTATGACTTAGGGGTTGGGAAGGTGAGGAAGGTGATGAACTTGTGGTTTCGATGCTGGGCAAGGAACTGGGAGAGCTGGATTTTAATCTTGATTTTACTGTGACATCACCTAGATGATGGTAGTCATACCTCATAAAACCCAAGGCTCAGTCTTCAGATCATTTAAGGAGACAGATCTGCAGACAAAATGCAGTAGTCGGTGTCTGGCACTTAAAATTATCCTGAATGCTAATTTTTATGAAAGTAAACTGGTAACCAGTGTTGGAAGACACTGAGTGTAGTACACACTGGATGTGTAACAAGTTGTTCCATTTTCTGATTAATGACTACTTGAAACGCCATTAAATGGGAGCTTAAAGAAAATAAATTACTAATTGTGTGGTGTGTGTTTGAGGTTTTATCCCAAATTTCCTGAATCTGCTCCCTAGCTGTATTCAGCAACAAAGTATGAGCCTAACTCTTTGCTAGATGTGAGAGAGCAGTGAGCTCACTACCTCCTAGCACTGTGGAATAATAATAATAATAATAAATTTTGTGTCTGCATGTTTTCTGAATGCTTCTGCCCATCTCATGAGTATCTTTTCTCCAGACTCCTAAATATAAATGGTACTAAAGCTGAGAATGAAATATTAATTCTCTGTGTTTTGGATTAAATTGGGATTTCAGCAATTTGGATCATTTAGTCCTGTCATTGTCTCTACTGCCATAAACATTGCTGCCAAAAGTTCTACTGAGGTTGATGGATTCCTCCCAAACCTGCTGCTTTTGTTCCAGCGTCACTTTCTGTGGAAAAACTATTGGGTTGATACTTTTTTCCAGGTTGTAAATAACACCTAGCCTGGTGTCCTGCTGCTTTTTACCTGGTTAATCTGCTCCTCTTGGTGTATCAAAATAAGAGGTACACACGGGGGTACTGAGGAGACAGTTTCATAGTTATAGAATCAACAAGGTTGGAAAAGACCTCAAATATCAAGTCCAACCTGTCACCCAAGACCTCATGCCTACTAGACCATGGCACCAAGTGCCACGTCCAATCCCCTCTTTAACACCTCCAGGGATGGTGACTCCACCACCTCCCTGGGCAGCCCATTCCAATGGCTAACAACTCTCTCTGTGAAGAGCTTTCTCCTCACAAATCATGATGCTTTGAAGATTTAATTGTTCCTTTCAATGTAATTAATGGAGCTACTGCTTCTGTATGTCATATTTTACTTCAAGATTGCCTTGTTTTTCCCTGTAGACAAGTACAGGGCTGTGTGTAGCTGTGATGGGGAGCAGAAGGAGAAAACAGAAAAAGATGGAGAGGGTTGTCAAGCCTTCAAGCGTTTCCCTGTAGAGTCCTACACTATGGGATGTTAATATATCTCCATACCTCATTGCTGCTCCATGATACATCAGACAGCTCAGCCTAGTGCTTATCCATGCAAATGTATTTTTGAAGAAGTTTATTATACAGGAGTCAACTTGTCCTTTTTGGTGAAAATTATTTGGTGATTTTTTGGTTTGTTTACTGCTCCCTGCATTAAAACTTCCCTTCCAAACCTTGCACCTTAAGAAAACCTAAATGCAGCAGGATGTGTTTCACGGAGCAGGAATCTGTCCTTTTTGTTTGGGTGTCCAATCACAAAAATTAGTTTATTCTCAGAAATTGTCTCAAAATAAATTAGAATGAAAATATATCCAATGTGTTAATGGGAGAATGGCCTTTGCTGTGCTACAGGACAGGGTGTGTTAGTTCTATCTGTGCTATAGGATAGGGTGTGTTAATTATATCTGAGTTACAGGCTTTTAATTAAGGTATTTTCTCATTGCTCTGCAGCCAGAAGTGCCTCAGTTATGCTGGCTTGCTGTAAAGGTTATAGGCATGAGAAATCTCCGCAAAGCAGATCTGTGTAAGTACCCCTAGTGGCAAGAAAATCACTGTCACCTGAATTTAATGCTCTTGTACACCTGTTGCTTAGATGACAGTAATGTATCAGGATGTTTTTTGTCTGAAGAACCTGTATCTCTTTTCATTTTCATTTAAACTCAAAATAATTTAGAAAACAGATAACAATAGAAATTAAATAGAATAGAAATTCTGTGTTGGGAATGGAATGGAATGGAGTTAACCAGGTTGGAAGAGACCTTTGAGATCATTGAGTACAACCTATCACCCAACACTATCTAATCAACTAAATCATGACACCAAGTGCCCCATCCAGTCTCTTCCTAAACACCTCCGGTGATGATGACTCCACCACCTCCCTGGGCAGCCCATTCCCAGTAGCCAATCACCCTTTCTACGAAGAACAACTTCCTAACATTCAGCCTAAACCTCCCCTGGCACAGCTTGAGACTGTGTCCTCTTGTTCTGTTGGTGGTTGCCTGGGAGAAGAGACCAACCCCCACCTGGCTGCAGTTATCCTTCCCTCCACCAGCTGCTCTGGGACATTTCCCTTTCCCCTAACACTTCGGTGCTCCTTTTATCCACAGGTTGCCCCTTCCCCTTCTCTTAAAGGGCACCTCTGGGAAAGACACAGGAAGTAGTTGTGTTGGGGTGCTGCTCTGTTTGTGTCTACACTGCTGTATCCCTGTGGGATTACTTGTGCATTACAATTGGAATCATGTAAAAAAAAAAATCCATCAAAATAATAATTTTTTTCTCTTTCTTTAAACAATGATGTTTCAGGTAGTGAAGTTGCACATGAGTTTGCTTGGAGCCTGACAAATATTTGCAAACACAAGTGTAAAAAAATCCAAAGAACTGGAATAATTCAGTACTGCTGCAGTGGAATAGTTTGGGTGTTTTTTTATTATTAAGTAGAATTAGTGGTTTAAAGTTGACTTCTGTTTGGTATTTATAGAAAGGTAGACAACTGTAGGTAAGTTGAATAACTGTGAGTTCAGTATGTTTTCCTTTGGATTTAGTGAAATATTTAGGACTCCTCAAAGGTTCCTCTTTTTTCCCCCCACCTGTGTAAAAAAAATTGTAAGTCCTGCTGTACTGACTATGCCTCTTTTTGTTAACACAGTGAGCCACACTGATTGCTATGTCAAGCTCTGGATGCCAACAGCTTCGTGTCAGGAAGTCCAGACAAAAACTGTTAACAACTGCAAAAACCCTGTCTGGAATGAAACTTTCCACTTCATCATACAAAGAGAAGTGAAGGTAGGATCTGCACCTCTGATAGTGAGCAGATGCTTTCTAAGGGGACATCTTCACCCGCTGTATGCAGACTCTCCATGAAATCCTCGAGGCTCACATAAAGGCTTGAACACTGCCATGCTGAGGAACAGGCTGGTAATAGAAAGATACAGAAGCATCAGAGACAGCATGAGAGATGTTGTTTCATAGAGGCAAGTAAATATGCAAGCTTTGGTATAGGTTCACTGGTGTCCTGTTTGGTCTCTGTCATCTGGACTGGACTGGACATCTGTCAGACTGGATGTTAGGAAGAAGTTTTTCACTGTTAGAGTGGTGAAGCCCTGGGATGGGTTGTCCAGGGAGGT
The DNA here is from genome assembly GCF_026170545.1 of Melanerpes formicivorus. Classification (NCBI taxonomy): domain Eukaryota; kingdom Metazoa; phylum Chordata; class Aves; order Piciformes; family Picidae; genus Melanerpes; species Melanerpes formicivorus. Next base: position 108,991 of record NW_027142410.1, read on the forward strand.
GGTCGAGGCCCCATCCCTGGAGGTATTTAAGCCCAGGCCAGCCTGATCTAGTGTGGGGTGTCCCTGCCTATGGCAGGGGGGTTGGAACTAGATGATCCTTGTGGTCCCTTCCAACCCTGACTGATTCTATGATTCTATGATCTTCTAAGCACTAGAACCCCAGGAACTGGGTGGCAGGTTTTATAAATTCTTTAGAGGATTAGTTCTGTTTTCTTATATGCAACTGTAAAGGCATTTTTGCTGTGTTGCCATGGGCTTGTAAGGCCTACTTTACACAGTAACAGTGATGCCATTTGTAAGTAAGAGGTACCATCACTTATTGATGAGTTTTGAAAACATAAAAGTATCTTTTGATACAAGCCATTCCATCATTAAATAGGCTTTTTTTCAAAGGCTATAAGAAAGCACACTGAACACCTGGCTTACAGACTCAGAACCACACCTATCTCAGGCTTTGAATGGGTGTAAACACATAGGGTTATGGATCTTCTGCAATAAAGCTGAAAGCTTCTTTCAGTTGTAGAAAACAGTTAAAAGGTTTGTAGAGGTAGTAGAAACAGACTAGCAGTCAGAGTGGGAGACATGCAAGGTCTAGGCATGGGGTCAGCTTCGTATGACTTCATGGTGCTCCATCTCCTCTTGCTGCTATGGGTTATCTGAGCACTGAGGAATAGCAAAGGAATCACTATGGTTTAAGTCTTATTTTAAGAGTTTGTTAATGTTTATTATCTTACATTTGTGAAGGGCTAAGAATTTGCCCTCTATTATGTCCTCCTAACATGCCGACATTTCTCAAGATAGAAATTTTGAGTCCACAAAAGGTTCCACGAACAGTGTGTATTATCTCATTCTGTCCAGTGCATGTTACCACCATGCACAACACTTCTTTCGTCTGAGCTCTTGTTCATTGCCAAATCTGATGATTTACCTCTTCTAGGATTAGCCCCTGATTTTGCAGCCTGAGCTACAGGGGCTCTTGTAGGTCTTGCTCCGTTTCAAACAATGCAAGGGCAACATGCTGACTCCTGCTGGGCCTTCCCCTTGGGCCCAGTGATCCCAGAACATGGCATTTGCATCCTTCCCTGCCTCTCTCCACAGAACATCCTGGAGCTGACAATCTGCGATAAGGATACTTTCACGTCAGATGATCAGCTTTTGACTGTGCGCTTCGATGTAGCTAAAATCCAACCTGGAGAAAAAGCTTGCCTGAGTTTTGAGTTGAATCCAGAGGTGAGAAATGAAAAGGCAAATGAAATTAAGTGGATGGATAAAATAACACTCTAGATCAGAATTTTGTTCCAAGTTACTGCTTATAATCAACATCAGAGTTCTTCTCACATGCAGACTTCGTCAAAAGGACTTTATTCAAGCACAAAGTTAAATGCTTAGTGTTTAGGCAAGGTCAGAAACAGTCACTCCTCTGTTGTGACTGCAATTGGATGCAAAATGGCTTTCCTATTCTGATTTATTTATTTTTTTATTAGGTTAGAAAGATGTCTTTTACAAAACAAAACAAAACAAAACGAACCCCACCCAAAACCCCCACCAACAAAAAGCCACAAACAACCAAACAAAACCCCAAACCATAGTATGAGTCAAAAATGAAGAAGCTGATGGTTAGAGATCTTGCTGTGATAGAAAACTGACAGAGCAGGGATGGGAACAAACTTGTTCCCTTCCCAGGTAGCTGCCCTGGTCTTTTGGCTAGCAGTTCACTGGGGCTCCTTCTGCTCAGATTCACCAGTTTTGTCTCTGTGCTTTCAGGCAATATGCTTGGTAAATGTTTATATATCCTCAAGAAAATCTTTCTGGTTATTTTTATTCTCCTGATAAACAACAGCTATTACAAGAGGGATATGGACGTGCTGGAATGTGTCCAGAGAAGGGCCACGAGGATGATCAGAGGGCTGGAGCACCTCTCCTATGAGGACAGACTGAAAGAGTTGGGGCTGTTTAGTCTGCAGAAGAGAAGGCTCTGAGGTGACCTAATTGTGGCCTTCCAGTATCTGAAGGGGGCCTACAGGAAGGCTGGGGAGGGACTTCTCAGGATCTCAGGCAGTGATAGGACTAGGGGGAATGGAATGAAGCTGGAGGTGGGGAGATTCAGGCTGGTTGTGAGGAAGAAGTTCTTCCCCATGAGTGTGGTGAAGCCCTGGAATGGGTTGTCCAGGGAGGTGGTTGAGCCCCCATCCCTGGAGGTGTTTAAGCCCAGGCTGGATGAGGCTCTGTCCAGCCTGATCTAGTGTGGGCTGTCCCTGCCCATGGCAGGGGGGTTGGAACTAGATGATCCTTGTGGTCTCTTCCAACCCTGACTGATTCTGTGATTTAGGGGAACTGAGTCAGCACAGAATTGGCAGAGCTTGATGAATGAGACTCTCCTCAGGATTTTATTCTTTTCTTCTAGGTCAGCGTGTGACCTAGGAATTTTATTTGCTGCATGTGTCTCAAGGAATATTGTGTGTGTTTGTGTCAAAGAGGGCATAAGGAGTTTGTTAGGAAATGTTTAGTGGGTGAAGCTGCTGAGAGGACAGGTGGAGAAATCATATCCATCTTTTAAGAGAGCAAAATGTGTACTCTGATTACTTCCCACAAACCATAACACCTTCAGTGCTTGGAGGCTGGATAAAAACTCTTCAGGGCTTTTGCACATTTCTGACAATGTGAACTGTAAATACAGAGTTTACAGTTCCTAGGAAACATGTACTCTGTTTATTTCTAAACCACTGTGTCAGACAGGCTGTCCAGAAAATGTTCTTCCTTGGGTTTTGTGTTACTCTTGCCTTAAAGAGTATTTGTTAACTACCCCCCTAGAAAGCCAGTCCTTACTAAGGATTTCAGTGCACGTGCAGTGGCTGACTATGGCCTCATGTGACTGAGATCACTTAAAGTGTGATTCAAGCTCTGAGTTTGCTTGGAGGCATGTGCAGAGTTGGCTTAACTTGTTGGCTTAGCAAGGTGGAAGTTGGGGAGGTAAGACAAGGTGAGCTGTATCTCAGGAATGTCTTGGTCGAGCAGTCCTTATCTGAATCATGACTCCTACTCAGAAACCCATGAGGCATCACAGATTGTGGTCTGTATGTGGATGTTCAGAACACTTAAGTTTGTTCTTTTTCCAATTATTTTTTTTAAAGTGACTTAGTAATAGAACATGCTGGGCAACCTTAGTAATGGCAGTACTGCCCCCTCTGCCCGTAAGGATTTTCATGTGCCAAGGTATCTCAAAAGGGGAGGGCTGAGCAGTCTGCGTGGATGATGCTAGAGCATCAAGGCTGCTTCCTGCTGTGCCTCTTGCTCAGTGACTGATCTAACAAGTCTTCCCACTACTTTGCTCCAGGTTTTTCACCCACAAAAATGTGAATGGGACTTAATAGAAATATAATTTGTGTGAGTGTGTGTGCAACTGCATGAGAAAGATGGCAACATGAGGCAGGCATAGTCAGGCAGATGTTGTGAGCCAGGATCTCCTGAACACTGTTTGTGCTGTTCTTTGGACAAGGTTGGAACAGATTGTCAGTGAATTTGGACAGTATAGGCTGGTCACAATCTGATGGTTGATAATGCCTTACATCTCTGTAAGGTGACTGCTTTCTAAAATTCATCCCTCAACCGACTGCTATGAAGTGTTGCAACCACCCTCATGCTCATTTGATGGAGACTTTTGGAGAAATGAGCAAACAGAACCATCTGCTGCTGGGTTACATGTCATAGATCCAGCTCTCAAAGAAGCTACCTGACATGTCTCATTTGCTGACATGAACTAGTATATACCAAAATGTCTACTTTTCACTGTTACTGTGGAGATGATTTTACCTTGGCAGGTGCATTATCAGACTTGGCATGGTTTTCACAGCCTCTTCACAAAGTTAATGTATGCTGTGCAGCCAGACAGAAGGGATATTTGGCAGTAAAGGCTAGTTCTTCTGAATTTTAATGAGACATTTTGCCATCACTTGTCAGGAAAAGATTTCTATCTTCCACTAATTAGTGTTCATCTCCCTGTGGGCAATACTGAAGATTTGTCTGATACATGTTTTTGTGAGGTATTTTCTGGATGGGCTGTGTCCCATACAGACTGATCCAGCAAATGGCGGCAGTAAATTAATACAGTTGTTCAGTTCCTCTTCTGCTGCTGATGTGTTACCCTTCTCTGTGGCTGCTCCCTGCTCTTCCCTGTTTTTCATCTTGATTTGGCCCCTTTGAGATTTTTCCTTCATTCCTCTCCACAGCTTCAGTTTTCTCTCTCCTCTTATACTCTCTTCACCCTGGCAATTTTCATTTTTCAAGTAGGTCTTTTCTCCCACTTTTTTTAAACATTATTTTTAGGTTTTAATTTTTTTATGTTTAGTCACTATACTCTGCAAATTCTTTTGGTTTAACCCAGACATACTCACCAGGGAGGTCCAATTATTGTGAAGTATCTTCTCCTACATCATTCACCTGTTATACCTCCCTTCTTTGACACTGATTAACCCATACCTCATCCTACTGATGACACCAAACTGTGTGGTTTGCTGACAACGCCAAGCTGTGTGGTGCAGCAGACAGGCTGGAGGGAAGGGAGGCCATCCAGAGGGACCTGGACAGGCTGGAGAGGTGGGCACAAGCCAACCTCATGAAGTTCAATAAGAGCAAGTGCAGGGTCCTGCATCTGGGTCGAGGCAATCCCAGGCACAAATCCAGGCTGGGCAGTGACTGGCTGGAAAGCAGCCCTGAGGAGAGAGACTTGGGGGTGCTGGTGGACAAAAAGCTCAACATGAGCTCTCAGTGTGCACTTGCAGCCCTCAAAGCCAATCAGATCCTGGGCTGCATCAGGAGAAGTGTGGCCAGCAGGTCGAGGGAGGTGATCCTCCCCCTCTACTCAGCCCTGGTGAGACCCCACCTGGAGTACTGCCTCCAGTTCTGGAGCCCCTATTACAAGAGGGATGTGGAGGTGCTGGAAGGTGTCCAGAGAAGGGCCACGAGGATGATCAGAGGGCTGGAGCACCTCTCCTATGAGGACAGACTGAAGGAGTTGGGGCTGTTCAGTCTGCAGAAGAGAAGGCTTCGAGGTGACCTAATTGTGGCTTTCCAGTATCTGAAGGGGGCTACAGGAAGGCTGGGGAAGGACTTCCTAGGATCTCAGATAGTGATAGGACTAGGGGGAATGGAATGAAGCTGGAGGTGAGGAGATTCAGGCTGGATGTGAGGAGGAAGTTCTTCCCCATGAGAGTGGTGAAGCCCTGGAATGGGTTGTCCAGGGAGGTGGTCGAGGCCCAACCCTGGAGGTGTTTAAGCCCAGGCTGGATGAGGCTGTGGCCAGCCTGATCTAGTGTGGGGTGTCCCTGCCCATGACAGGGGGGTTGGAACTAGATGATCCTTGTGGTCCCTTCCAACCCTGAATGATACTATGATACTACTAATAAAGGAATAATGGGACCTTCACTCCCCATTCCATAACACTTTCTTCTTCCTCTTGAGGAGACACTGGGTTTCTAAACAGAAGAGTGGTGGAGAGACATGAAATGAAATGGTGGCCAAAGAAAAATTCTCTCCCTCTAAAGCCACTGAAAAGACCTACTGCTAGAGGAGTTCAGCAAGTGCAGGGCTAAGCAACATTTTTTTTTCTCATTCATTACATTTGGTGCAGTGCCATGGGAGCTTTGCCCAGCATTTCTTCTGCATCACAGATTTTAGTGCAATTAGGTTTCTTGCATGGAAATCTTATTCATTTATATTATGATGCAGAGGGTGTGGCAATAGTAGCACCTTGCGGGGCAGGGTTATAGAAAATCATCAAAGCACTATCAAAGGAAAGGTTTTATTCTTCCATTTTCCTTAAATGAAAAACAAATCTCATTTTCAGAGTCAGGAAGAACTGGAAGTGGAATTTCTACTGGAAATCATGTGAGTAAAGCAGAAATGTTATAGAATTTGTCATCAGAAAACTTTGTATCTTGGAGAGAGCAGCACCGGGGAAGTGAATCTGTCTACCTGTGCTAAGATGTCCCGTATCAGCATCTTCTCCACGGTTGCTTTTCTCTCCTCAGTCTGGTAAAACCAATTCTTGAGTGACAGTCTCAATATTCATAGCTGAGGGTGGGTGTTTAGTTTGTAATTTAGCTTAAGGAGAGATGATGCTGATCAGGGGAGGTCAAAAAAGAGAGTGTCCCTAGGACTCTATAGGACTATGACCTGGCACTGAGTAAGAGATAGAGATGAAAACAGTTCTGATGGCACTTGACAGCTAGAAAAACTGATCTCAGCGAACTACCTGCATTTAAGAGACTGTTGCTCATATACCTGCTCTTAAATAAACATTTTCCTTTTTGTTTTTCAGTCCAGGTGTATCTGAGAACATCATCACCAATGGCGTACTAGTGGTAATTGTTTTGTCTTTTTCAGTGTTTATGTTCGTAGGGTAGGGTAGAACTGAAGGAAGTAGCTGGAAGAAATATGCCCTCAGGCATAGCCTTTACTCTTTTTCAGATGACACACAGGTCTGGTTGTAAAGTTTTGAATGTGAACATGCTGTTGCGTGTTCTGTGTTGGGAGAAGCTTGGACCAGTGCTGTGACAGAGTGCAGATGGCATGAACAGGACAGGTCCCCAGCTGTCTTAGCTCCCCTGACCACGTGATTTATAGAAGAGAATCAGTCTCTGCAATTTCTTCGTGTTCACAGAATGCTGTGGCCAAGCCCAGTGTTTCTACAGCACCCCTAGGTCCTCAGTGAGGATCCTGAACTGTTTCTGTGACTGGTGATTTTATTGCTTATCTCTTGCAGTCTCGTCAAGTATCCTCTTTGAAAGTACATGTGGATGAAACAAACATGAAGACCCCTTACACAAGTGAGGTTATTGATGCAAAATTGATGCTGCTTTTTCTGCAATGGGAGGTGTAGCTGGATCTAGATAAATATTTTGTCTGTTTTAGTCTCTGTATCAAGACTGCTTTAGGCTTGAGATAGTCCATGAATTACCTACTTGTTAATAGTGAGACTCCTCTGGACATGGTGTGTCTGTGTAGCTTAAGGGAAGCCATGGAGGTGGCTGAGATACTCTGAAACTTCCCTGCAGTGTGATGGAACTGAAATGCCAGTGATGAGATCAGAGAGTCAAAGAGGGGCAGCACAACTATCAGTGATGGATGTTCATTGGGTGTGATTGCTGATGATGACATCCCCTGGTCTAACACATATTCTCTGTCACTTGGCAAGGGAGAAGTTGCCCTGGCTGCACTGGCTTTTTTGCTACTTATTCAGTCTGGCCCATTTTTATACTGATCATGGGGGAGGAAAAACATTGTGGTTGAAATGAATGTTGACTGCACTAAGGCTGATACTTTACTTGGGGCTTTTTATTTTTAAGTTTTTCAGGGCTAGGTACAGTTAACATTTCTCTGTGATTTGCTGCTTGTTCTTAGGGAGAGATTTCACGTTCACAGTGAAAGGATCCTATGAAGAAACCCAAGATGTTTCCATAGACTGCAGACAGGGGAGCAGTGAAACCACCATGTTCCACTACGTCAAGCACAGTCAACCCAGACTGCACATGACGCTGCCAAAGGAGTGTTCTTTCTGTGGTGTATGTTTTGCTTGGTGATGGTGATACCAGTAGCTTCTGGGAGAATTAGCCCTTCTCTGGTAGATTTGTACCTATAGGTTTTAAATAATGTTCTCTTTATAACGAAATTTCCCCCCACACTTTAACTCAGCATCGTTCTGCTAGGAGGCAAATGGATGTAAGCAGTCCCCTGGATGTGCCTCTCCATTCTCTGAATCTGGAGAAGAAAGTGACAGTGATGAGAGTGAGTAACCTTTGACAGTGTTTGGAATTATTTCAACAAGTGTAAGCTGTATCTATCTGATATCTAGTCCATTATTCATTTTGTTATTAAAAATGCATTGTCTCAGCTATATGAGTGTTCATTGGCCATTGGAATGGGCTGCCCAGGGAGGTGGTGGAGTCACCATCACTGGAGGTGTTTAGGAAGAGACTGGATGGGGTACTTGGTGCCATGGTTTAGTTGATTAGATGGTGTTGGATGATAGGTTGGACTTGAGGATGTCAAAGGTCTCTTCCAACCTGGTTGGTTTGGTTCAGTTCTGTTCTATTCTATTCTATTCTATTCTATTCTATTCTATTCTATTCTATTCTATTCTATTCTATTCTATTCTATTCTATTCTATTTCCACTATGACTATAACTATTCAGAAATGTTGATTGGTTTAGAAGTATCTTAAAAGCAAGATGCTAGTGATGCTTGTGTGCAGAAAAGCTGAGAAGGGATCAATGATGTATCATTAGACTTTGTATCTGAATAATTGCTAAAACTGTAAAAATTGCTTTTGCAGACCTTCAGTTCTATTTAATATTTATGGTGCTTTTTGTTCTTGATTCTCAGGGTGAATCTTATGAGGTGTCTGTGAAGGAAGAAGATGGGTAAATCTCTTCTTTCTTTTGAATGTTTGCTTGGCCTATTTCTTATCCTTTTAACAGTATCATCTTTAGTTCAAGGTATAGCTTAAGCTAGTTCACTTTGAAAGCAGTATTAAAGATTGTAATTGCATAAAGAAGACTAAAATATGGGGAAAGGTTAATAAAATGATGAACAACTTTAAATTTGTTGGTAAGAGTTCAGCATAGGATAGGCGGTAGGTAATAACGGAGTATAAACTGTCACAATGTTTCTCCTAATGTTGATGCTTCCTAATTCTGCTACTTAAGAATCCCTCTGTCTTGTGACCTTTACCAGCAATAAATGCGCATGTATGTGTAACACATGCTCACAACGCTGTTATGCTTTTACCAGTCCTCTGCAGGTCGTTTATCAATGAAACAAGCAGGCAGCAATTAATCTTACAGCCTGGCTCGCTGTGATTTTTCCACAGGGCAACATTACCCTCTACTGATCAGTTAGCTGCATTGCAAGCACTAACTGCAGACCTGAGGAACTGGAGATTTCTGCTGAGTATAAATATGAGTCACAGAAGGGACAAAACCATGAAACACTAGCCCTCTGAAAGTAGAATTTATAGGGTTAATAGCATACATGACGTTCAGAATCATGTACAGATATGGAGACTTACACCGAAGTGACATCTTCTGACTCATATTCACAATACAAATTCTTAGTGCAGCCTAACACAGTATTAGGGTCAGTTTGCTGAAGGTATATTAAGCTTAAGTAACTATTTAGGCTCCTCCTGCTCTTCAGAAAATACCTACATAGCAAAAGAATGTGAAGAGATATCAAATTTTCAGTGCTCAATGTGAAACATCTTGAATTCAGCTATGTTTCTTGTTTTTTAATCAGTGTGAAGTAGTTCAGGACATGATTCTCATCTAAAATCTCAACAGGAAGGCAGGAATACAGGGTCTGTGATATCCATATACCTGCTGTCATTTGTATAGGGGAACCTACATGTGCATGGAAGCAGCCTTTATTTATATTTAAACAGGTTCATTGTTGTTAGTTTTGTGGGCTGTGGCAAGCAGTAGCTCTGGAAATGGCTTGCAGCTCATGTGTCTTGTTCTCTTGTGCTCTAGTTGCAAGAACTTAGACTTGAGGCTGGGGTTTGATCTGTGCTCAGAGGAGCAGGATTTCATCTCTAAGAGAAAGAAGGTGGTTGCTGCTGCTCTGAAAAGAGTTCTTAATCTGGATGAAGACCTACAGGAAGATGAGGTGTGTGGCATAGCATCTTAGAAACTTGGAAGTATTCTGTCAGACTATGAATCAAGTAGCTGTGATGTACTTGCATGACTACTCATATAGTTCTTCCACATCTTGTAGTCTAGTTCAGATTGTCACTTGCATCTAACACCATATCCAAGAATTTTTTTTTTTGGCACAGAGGATGAAAGAGGTCAGGAGGTCAGTTGCAACTCCTTTAATTCTCTGCCAACCTCCATCCTCACTCATGGGCAGGCAAACAGAGTATTTATTGATATGAATGTATGTATAACCAAGATGATGAAATTTGGTTGCTTGGACTGAAACAGTTTTTCCCCAGTTTGACACCTCTGCCCATTTCTGCTCTTATGTAAGGCTCAGAGGGGAAGGCTGAAACTCTCCCTTAGCACACTGGTACAGCAGCATCTGTCGTGTGTGTTTTTGTGGGTTACCTCTTGCTTTCTCCTTTCCTGGGCATCCTGGGCAGTAATGGAGCTGTTAGAAGGCTGTGGTGTTTGGAGTAAGAATCATAGAATCAATAAGGTTGGAAAAGACCTTAAAGATCATCAAGTCCAGGTTAGGCTGCACCTTGAGTACTGTGTCCAGTTCTGGGCCCCTCAGTTTAAGAAGGACATCGAGACACTTGAATGTGTCCAGAGAAGGGCAACAAGGCTGGTGAGAGGCCTTGAGCACAGCCCTATGAGAAGAGGCTGAGGGAACTGGGATTGTTTAGCCTGGAGAAGAGGAGGCTCAGGGGTGACCTCATTGCCCTCTACAACTACTTGAAAGGTGGTTGTAGCCAGGAAGGGGTTAGTCTCTTCTCCCAGGCAATCAGCACCAGAACATGAGGACAGAGTCTCAAGCTGCACCAGGGGAGGTTTAGGCTCGAGGTGAGGAGAAAGTTCTTCACAGAGAGAGTTGTTAGTCATTGGAATGGGCTGCCCAGGGAGGTGGTGGAGTCACCATCCCTGGAGGTGTTCAAGAGGAGATTGGACATGGCACTTGGTGCCATGGTCTAGTCATGAGGTCTGTTGTGACAAGTTGGACACGATGATCTGCGAGGTCTCTTCCAACCTTAGCGATACTGTGATACTAAACCATGGCACCAAGTGCCATGTCCAGTTCGCTCTTGAACACCTCCGGGGATGGTGACTCCACCACCTCCCTGGGCAGCCCATTCCAATGACTAACGACTCTCTCTGTGAAGAACCTTCTCCTCACCTTGAGCCTAAACCTCCCCTGGTGCAGCTTGAGACTCTGTCCTCATGTTCTGGTGCTGATTGCCTGGGAGAAGAGACCAACTCCCACCTGTCTACAAGCTCCCTTCAGGTATTTGTAGAGAGCAATAAGGTCTCCTCTGAGCCTCCTCTTCTCCAGAGACACACTTCTGCAACTGGGAGAATGTGTCTGTGTAGGATTTCCTCCACTGCTCTTTTCAGCTCCCAGCACACCTACTGCTTGATGTTGTGTGCAGGACAGCACTTTGCAAGCAAGTCAAAGTGCTAATGAACTTAAATAACAAGTAGAATAGGAATTGTCACGATTTAATGAGAATAAAGGGTTATTGAGTCATAGTAATTAAAAAGCAAAAGGTAAAACTCCAAGCAGATGGTAAAATACAATTTAAAAAAGATTAAAAGCAATGGCAAGATATGTTCCTAATAGAATTACTGCATCCTGAGGAACATAAGGGCAAATCACTTACAGCAGTGATGTCAGGGAAAGGAGAGATAATCAAGGATAAAGAAAGAGGATGTTAAAATCAATCTGTAAAACTTGGTACAATCAGCCTGGAGAATAGCAAATGCCATATATAAACTTAGAGGAAGAAAAAATAATGTAGGCAGCTTTTGCTCTGCTCCTCTGATCTTCATTATACAAAGGATTTAAAAATGTGTTTTGAGGGAAAGACATGAGGAGAAATGAAAAGCAACTAGAAAAGACTCCTTATAAATCTGAAAATAGGTTTTGCCTTACAAGAGGCATGATTACAGCTCCTGACTTGCCAAAGCATTGCTGACTAGGAAGATCTTTTCAGCATACATACACTCTCACTGAAGTTTGTACACAACTCAGACACAATCCTAAGTGCTGCTATGGAGAGGGTGAATTGAATCAAAACCTACCTGAATCAAGTTAGATTTTCTGCATGCCCATCACTTCTCCAGTTCGTCTGGTGATGAATGACTCTCTGCCCTTGTGTGTTGAGCAGGTGCCGGTGGTGGCAGTCATGACCACAGCAGGGGGAGCGCGGTCCATGGTGGCTATGTGTGGCAGTCTTCTGGCTCTCCAGGAGTTGGGTGTTCTGGACTGTGTCTCATACATGAGTGGTTTATCTGCCACAACATGGTAAGGAGAGTTGGGCTTGTGCTTGGTCTTTGTATTACAGTGATAACCTAATGAACCGTATAGCCTCACTAGTGAATTTTACTCAGTGTGATGCTGGGACTTGGCTGCTTTCTGGTGTTCACCCATTTCAAGGGACTGCTAGTGCTGTAGGTCTTGTTTCTTCTGGCTGCAAGAGACAAATTGAGTGTGAACTATTGTATTTGTTTAATTGCACTGAAGTGTTTACCAAAACTAGAAAGATCAGACACCAGGATGATTTACCAGTATCTCCCTGCAAATCAGTGTTATGTGACAAACCTAGCTACAGTTGTTCTGTGGCTGTTTTGACTTGCAATAATTTCTAATCACAGAATAACAGAATAATATCAGTGGGAAGGGTCCTCTAGTGACCATTGAGTCTAACACCCCTGCCAAAGCAGGATTACTTAGGACAGGCTGCACAAGAATGCATCCAGGTAGATTTTGAAAGTTTCCAGAGAAGGAGACTCCACAACCTCTCTGTGCAGCCTGCTCCAGTGCTCCATCACCCTCACCATAAAGAAGCGTCTTCTTGTGTTGAGGTGGAACCTCCTGTGTTCTGTGTACCATTGTTCTTGTCCTCTGTCTGGGCACCACCAAAAAGAGACCACCACCTTCATCTTGACATCCACTCCTCAGATATTTATAGATATTAATAAGATCCTCTCTCAGTCTTCTCTTCCACAGACTAAACAGCCCAAATTATCTCAGTCTTTCTTCATAGGAGAGATGTTCGAGTCCTGCAGTCATCCTTGTAGCTCTCTATTGGATTCTTTCCAGCAGATCCCTATCTATCTTGAATTGGGGGAGCTCAAAACTGTACACATTATTCCAGGTATAGTCTTATCAGGGCAGAGTAGAGGGGGAGGAGAACCTCCTTAGACCTGCTGGACACACTTTTCTTAGTGCACCCCCAGGATGCTGTTGGCACTCTTGGCCACAAGAGCACATTGCTGTCCCATTTATAACTTGCTGTCCACTAGGACCCCCAGGAGTCCACAAAGACTCAAAAGTTGAAGGACTCCGTGGAGGTCCTTTCCAGTAAGATGACCCCTAGTCTGTACTGGTGCCTGGTGTTATTCTTCCTCAGATGCAGAACTCTGCACTTGTCTGTGTTGAACTTTATAAGGTTCATCTTCACCCAGCTCTCCAGCCTGTCTGGATGGCAGTGCAGCCCAATGGTCTATCCTCCACCCCCCCAGTTTCATATCATCAGCAAACTTGCTGAGGGTACACTCAGTCATTGATGACTAATCCCCAAGCATGCTTGAGAGCAAGAAGGAAATGGAAGTAGGGAAATACCATTTTCCTTTCCTTTGTGTATCCCTTGGGTTATCCAGGTGCATGTAACACTTCTGAAATCCTCTTGTAGTATTTGTCTGTCTCAACTCCTGTATGGATTTGAGAAGGAAAATTTAAAAGAAAAGCCTGGAGAAACATGGAGTGTCATGTACATGATGGTGACCACCTTGAATGACTAACAAGGGTCTAGGGCTTTAAAACATTTGCCTCCGAAGGGCTGCTCTAAAAAGAAGCATGAGACAGAACTAGAACAAGTGAGGTGGGCTTGAGGGCGGATGGCTGGAATCTGACTGAATTCTGGGAACTGAAATCTCAAGCAGACAGACCAAGAGTGGCCTGTCTGCTGGGCCAAGAGTATGAGGTGACCTGCTTGCTACATGCCTAAGGAGAGGAGCTCTTGCTCCTGTACAGAGCACCACGTCTGAAACAGGCGAGGGAGCTGGCTTCAGACAGAAGCTGTGGTGTGAACCTGGGCAATCAAAAGATAAGTCTAGTAAAAGTTTGTGTTAAGTTACGGGTGTTCCATTATTGCTCTTGATTCTGAGAAGACACATGTTAGGATGATTTTGAATGTATCCTTGCAGCAAAAATGTCATTGTATAATCTAAATTCTTCCTGAGCACTGAACTGCTCTTCCAGGTTATAAGTTGGAGGGTGAGAGCCTTGTGTATCCTTGTGTGGTGTAAGCCTGATTATCATCATGTACCCAGAGATGAACCACAATGCATTTCTTTTTGCCAGGACCATGGCAAAGTTGTATGAAGATGCAAATTGGTCACAAAAGGATCTCAGAGGGCCACTTGGTGATATCAAAGAACATGTGACCAAGAGCAAGCTGCACTGTTTCTCATTGGATCATATGAAGTACTATGAAAAGGAGCTTTGTGAAAGAAAGCAAGAAGGGCACAAGCTGTCCTTTACAGATTTATGGGGACTTTTCATTGATTGTATGCTACATCATCAGGTATTATGCATCCATCTCTTATTCCAGGGGCATTCTAACTTTTCATGCCTAAATTTCTGGATTCAGTTATGGGAAAGGTTCTCAAAACCCCTGAGTGGCTTTTCTTTGACTTTTGAAGAAAAAAAACCAAACAACGCAGTAAGCCTAAAATGTGAGCATCTAAAGGAAATATCTGAGCATATAAAAAAGTCATAGTGTTAATGAAGCTTATTTTCCATCTTCTATTTCAGATCAAATAGTAACATACAGAGGAGAGGTAGTTCTGAGAGAGATAACTTCAGACATAGCTATATGTAGCCAGCAAACAATGCTGTATTGAATGAAATGGGCTCTCGTTGACCTTTATCTGCAGCACTTCCAAGGTAGCCAAGTAGCTTTCTCCTTTCCTGAAGCAAGACATAGCCTAGTGATTGTGCTGACAAGATTCTTACACTTTCATTCTGTCTCCTATTCCAAAATTCCCTGAACCATCAGTGATAATGCTTTCATGAAGGATGATGAGAGATGATACATGAACACATTTGTATGGTCACACATCTGAAGTACATGGAACAAAATCTCCTGAGGTTTAGGAGACATCTCATTGACAGTCCAGGCTCAGATACCATATTGAGTTCATGTGTCATGCTCATCTCTTACAATGATTTGTGTTCCTTACGAACAGGGAAGTACTCACAAACTCTCTGATCAACAACTGGCAGTAAACCAGGGGCAGAATCCACTGCCCATATACCTGTCTCTCAATGTCAAAGATGACTTCAGCACTCTGGATTTTAAAGGTAATGATTATTATACACACTTCCATAAATCTAAGGAGTTTCCTTTTAATATCAAAAGCTTTTACTGTAAGTCCATGCTAATAAACCCTTTAAACAACTCCTTTTCCTCCTGTCTTCATGTATGGATTCTGACGTGGATGAAAAACATGCATCCTAATACTGTGGTAGGAGATGCCTCTGTAAGGACGCTGCCCTCTAATGGGTGGAGGTGCCTTCTGCTCACAGCCTTGAAAGTCACCACTGCTGCTCTTTCTCCCTTTCATCCCCACCTACTCCTAACAGCCTCTTTCAACTGATGGGGTTCCTGCCCAGAGAAAGCAGGAATCCAAAAGAGGTGTGAATAGCTGGGGGAAGAAGGCAAGGAAGGGAGGAGAAGGGAAGATGTGGGTGCTAGAGTGGGAGGCAGCTCCCAGCAGCAAGAGAGGGATTTTGGGAGGGGCAGTGCTCTGTGTCCTGATCAGTATGTCCTGATCAGTGATGATGATCACTATTTCCATGGTGTTGTCTGGCCCAAATGAAGCAGGAGGTCATATGCTCCTAGGTACATGATCATCTGCTTCTAGGCACAGTCTCCAGTCCCAGTGTGCTCAGCCAAGGTTAGGGTGGGTTTTGGTGAGAGTTTTTTTAGCTTCACAAAGCAGTGATCATTGGAGTCTGAGAATGAAACTAGCTGATGTTATTGCTGACTCAGAAGAACTAAAACTACCATGTCTTGTGGAGAGACTTAGCAATTGGTGGACTTTCAGACCTGATTTTTGCTTCCTAGTACAGAAATGGGCCTGAACCCCAAGCTGAATGGGTTTTTGCAGTGCTAGCGGAGAATGCTTTGGCATTCACCAAACAGGCAACACACCAAAGGGCACCTGTTTGTTTTGATACACCTTGGTTTGGATTGTCTGTCACCAACATGCTGAAGCTACAGGCCTTGTTCTTCCAGCGTTTGATTCTCTAACCTGTTATTTTTACTTGTGTTCAGGAGACTGTAACAAGTCCTTCTTAATCCCTGTTTACAGAATGGGTGGAGTTCACACCCTATGAAGTGGGTTTCTTGAAATACGGGGCCTTTGTCCGTTCTGAGGATTTTGGCAGTGAGTTCTTCATGGGTCACCTGATGAAGAAGATCCCAGAGTCCCACATCTGCTTCTTGGAAGGTGATTTACTTGCTTAGAAAAAATATCACCTTTATAACCACATAGCTGGCTAGACAGGGTTGGCATCTAATAGCTGCTGCTCTGCAAGCAGCAATGCTAGTGTGCCAGATACTGTATCTGATGCAATTTAAATCTCAAATGAACCACCCAAAAATGACAAAAGAGGAATCAAACCCTTGAGACAACTGCAGTTTATTTGCTGAATTTCTTAGGTTAGACCAAAAGGAACACACACACATTAGAATGGATCTTTTGGAGTATTTAAAGTCACAGCAAAGCTTCTTAAATGACCTAGTTGTAAGCCAGACATTAAGTGGAATGGCATTTTATATTCATACTAAAATTTAGAACAGTTCATAACTGAGTTGGTGCTGATTTAAACTACAGCAGCTGAATCCAAGTAGGCTGTCATAGCTATGCTCTAAAAATTTGAATTAGTAGTAAGCATGGCTTTATTTTTTCTTTTCCTTTCTTTTTTTCCCTTCCTTCCCTCCTTCCTTCCCTCCTTCCTCTCTCCTTCCTTCCCTCCTTCCCTCTCTCCTTCCTTCCCTCCTTCCCTCTCTCCTTCCTTCCCTCCTTCCCTCTCTCCTTCCTTCCCTCCTTCCCTCTCTCCTTCCCTCCTTCCCTCCCTCCTTTCCTCCCTCCCTCCTTCCCTCCCTCCCTCCTTCCCTCCCTCCCTCCTTCCCTCCCTCCCTCCTTCCCTCCTTCCCTCCTTCCCTCCTTCCCTCCTTCCCTCCTTCCCTCCCTCCTTCCATCCCTCCCTCCTTCCCTCCCTCCCTCCTTCCCTCCCTCTCTCCTTCCCTCCCTCCTTTCTATTTTTGTTCTTATTTTTTCTTCTTTCTTTTTTTTTCTAACCATACTTTCAAGGCACATGGAGCAATATATTTTCCCAGAATTTTATGGATGCTGTCTACCTCACGGGTCATCCAGAAGACTTCTGGCACAGATGGACCCGAGGCACTGAGCATGACATTGGTTAGTTATTTGGATCACTTTTCACTTGCGTCTGCATTGTCTCCAGCATTGTCTCTCTGCCATATGAAACCTGGCACTTGGTAAAGGGTTTGATTTTGTGTCCTTTTTCTGGGTTAGTGGACACCAAGCTATTGGGAATGAAGGAATAGTGGGAGAGAAACAGTTGTGCTGGAAAACAGGGGGAAAAAAAAAATCACACTGCTCACTGTGCATCATGCCTGGGGAGTTTTGTTAATCACAAGAAGGTTGTCATGGGTGTTCTGGGGAGGAATCACAGAATCACCAAGATTGGAAGAGACCTCAAAGATCATCAAGTCCAACCTGTCACCACAGACGTCATGACTATACCATGGCACCAAGTGCCACATCCAATCCCCTCTTGAACATCTCCAGGGATGGTGACTCCACCACCTCCCTGGGCAGCACATTCCAACGGCCAACAACTCTCTCTGTGAAGAACTTTCTCCTCACTTCAAGTCTAAACTTCGACTGGTGCAGCTTGAGGCAAGACAGGGAACAACAAGGTGATGCTGGGATACTACAACCCACCTCTGTCCAGAACAGTCCTTGCACAGCCTGTCACAGATAAAGCAGTTGTGGTTTCGCTGCCCAGGCTCTTCTTTTTGGTTAGATATCAGAGAAACAAGAAACAAATGTAGCCACATTCCCTCTTCTCAATCTCCCTACAGAGGAACACCCTGCTCTGCCCAAGAAGCCTCATGAACAGGCAACTTGCTTATCCATTCCCAAAGGTTGCCTTTCCAATACTCTTCGAGAAATGATGACCGAACGGCCAGTGGTTTCAACTTACCATAATTTCCTCAAAGGCTTGCAGCTACACAACAAGTATTTAGAGAATGAGAGCTTCTGCATGTGGAAAGGTAATAGTAAATTGGTTTAGATGCATCTTTGAAGGTGATTTGAGTGCTGAGACTAGTTGAGGCCAAATACCTGATAAGTCTTAACATAAAGGCAAATTTTGATCAATATTATTTGTGGGATTGTTTTTACTGAGCCCCAGATGATGGACTGTATGATACTATGATACTATGAAATCACAGCAGGCTTTCTCGACTTCTGTTCATCCTAGGAAATGCTGCTTCCACTGAAGCTAAATAGTCACAAATTTGCACCAGCCAAAAAAAGCAGCTTAATCTATCTCTTTGGATGAGTCACAGAACTGGTCCCTTTTACTGAACTCAGAGTTGAGATATCAGCGCTACAATGGTGTCAAGGACTAATATTTAGCTACAGGCTTTGTGTCAAAGACTAATGAAAATGTGGGCTGTCTTTTCTTTCGTTCCTTGTTACACTGATTTTGAAAAAGAATGGACTAGCTCCCACAGTAATGAGTTGATAATATGAGCTTTTGACTTTCAGACACGGTGCTGGATTCTTCTCCCAACCAGCTGAATGAAATGGGTGACTA
Organism: Melanerpes formicivorus; assembly: GCF_026170545.1. Classification (NCBI taxonomy): domain Eukaryota; kingdom Metazoa; phylum Chordata; class Aves; order Piciformes; family Picidae; genus Melanerpes; species Melanerpes formicivorus. The sequence goes on from NW_027142410.1 coordinate 127,606, forward strand.
CCTCAAACTGATAGACACAGCTTTTTTCATCAACACCAGCTGCCCACCCATTGTGAGGCCAGAGAGGAAAGTGGATGTCATTTTGCATTTAAATTACAGCGGAGGATCACAGACTCTGGTGAGGTTTTGAAGTAGTAATTCTTTATCTTAGGTCTCCAGCGGCTGAATTACCATAGTTTGTTGGTGGTTTTTTTTTTTAATTTATGCAATTATTTTCCCCCAGAATTCATAGAATCATAGAATGATAGAGTCAATAAGGTTGGAAAAGACCTCAAAGATCATCAAGTCCAACCTGTCACCCAACACCTCATGACTACTTAACCATGGCTTCAAGTGCCATGTCCAATTCCTTTTTGATCCCCTCCAGGGATGGTGACTCCATTACCTCCCTGGGCAGCACATCCCAATGGCCAACAGCTCTTTCTGTAAGGAACTTTCTCCTCACCTTGAGCCTAAACTTCCCCTGGTGCAGCTTGAGACTGTGTCCTCTTGTTCTGGTGCTGGTTGCCTGGGAGAAGTGACCAGCCCCCATCTGGCTACAACCTCCCTTCAGGTAGTTGTAGAGAGCAATAAGGTCTGCCCTGAGCCTCCTCTTCTCTAGGCTAAGCAACCCCAGCTCCCTCAGCCTCTCCTCATAGGGCTTGTGCTCGAGGCCTCTCCCCAGCCTCGCTGCCCTTCTCTGGACACGTTCAAGAGTCTCAATGTCCTTCTCAAACTGAGGGGCCCAGAACTGGACACAGTACTCAAGGTGTGGCCTAACCAGTGTAGTTTCAATTAAGTTAAATGATTGTATCAGTGAATACTCTTCAACACTGTGAGCCTAATATCCCTGTCTTTATTAGGACTATCTTCAGTAGCTTTCTAGGACACACATTTGTAGATTTGTCATTAGAGTACCAAATTCCTCCATAATAAGTTAAATAATATTTGCACTGTAATGAGTTAATACAAAATTTTGCTATTTTTTGAGGAAAATTTAGAGGGTTTTTTTTGTTTTTTTTTTAACTTGTGACTCAATGTTTGGTTTTGGTTTGCTGTGTTTGAAGAAACACTGAGAGGTGTATATGATTGCAAGCTATTTTTGAAGGATGTGAAATCATTGATTGTTAGATACATTGAATGCAAAGACTCAAGAAGCTGTAATCTCAGCTTCCACATGCGATCAGAGTGTCCTGATCCAAATTTTCTGCTGTGCTCACTGAATCACAAAAATGACCTGACTTTCATACAAGTTTCAGAAAATAGAATCTTGCTTTAAAAATCTACATTGGCAGCAAATCAACCAAATTTCTATTACCCAGGATGTATTAAAATCACGGTGTTATCCTCGTTTCCCTGCATGGTTAGCCTTATTTGTAAACATACGGAACCACAAAATCACAGAATGGCTTAGCTTGGAAGGGACCTCGGAGATCATCTACTCCTCAACTTCCCCACCACGGGCAGGGGAGCCTCTCAACTAGATTCAGCTGCTCAAGGCCTCATTCAGCCTGGCCTTAAACACTTCTAGGGAGGAGGCATCCACAGCCTTCCTGGGCAGCCTATTCCAGAGTCTCACCAGTGTGGTACTGGAGAAATTCTTCCTAAGATCCAGTCTGAACCTACTCTCCCTCAGGTTAAAACCATTCCCTCTTGTCCAATGGCTAGACACCCTTATGAAAAGTCCCTCTTTAGCTTTCCTGTAGGATCCTTTCAGGTGTTGGAAGGCAGCTCTAAGGTCCCCCTGGAGTCTTCTCTAGGCTGAACAACATCAGCTCCCTCAGCCTATCCTCATAGCAGAGACACAGATCTATCAAAGATTGTTTAGTGCTGCAAAATATCAGTTACAAGGTTTAGTAAACTTATTTCAACCTCTCTTTGTGTTGAAACTCTCCTCTTCATGAAACCAGCCACTGGACCTCTTCTCAGAGTATTGTTTGGAGCATGGCATCCCATTTCCCAGCACGGAGCTGAGCCAGGAAGATCGGGAACACCTAAAGGAGTGCTATGTGTTTGAGGACAGCTTAGAGGCACCAATCTTGGCCTATTTCCCACTGGTCTGTGATACCTTCCAAAAATACAAGGCACCGAGTAAGTTAACAGCTCACTCAATCATTTTTTTTGAGGTTGCTGCATCCAGTTATTCATTGAAGTGGTTCCTCCTCTAAAACAAGAGACTGGCAAGTTTCTCAGTCGGCTGAGTTGTTACACTCCCAGTCCTGTCATGATGGATATGGTGCTGCCCAACTAATCAGGGACTGAATTGAAAAGCTTAAAAATTAAAAGCATGAATAAGCACAGTTTGAGAGAAACCCTCTTGTATCACAGTATCACAGTATAACTTAGGTTGGAAAGGACCTCGAGGATCATCGAGTCCAACCTATTGTCTGGCACGTGGGGCAGTTTGCATTCCTTTGATAATAAAGAACAGGAGGCAGGTGCCAGCTTCTGTCCCCTGGTAGCTAACACTGCTACTTAATAGTCTTGTAGTGAGATACTGCATTTGCTGTGACAGTTTAGGCTGTGGCTTTAAGCAAAGGATAGCTGCAAAATTCTCTAGCTGAATGTTCGGGTGTAAAAAGGAAAACAAATATTCATCCTAAACGAATTTCATTGGTCAGATGTGAGATGTACCATAGCAAATCTCTCTCACATTCTTTTCTCTCACTCACTCCAGCTTTAGTCTGTCTGTTGTTTCTTGGCCAGACTGCATGCATGCTGATCCTGGACTGAACCTGATAAGATAAGCAGCTAACTTTTCTTAACAACCTGCTTTGAGCTAAACTGGAATTCTCCTAACATTCTTTTTCTACTCTTCTCTTTTTCTCTAATTAACTAGAAAGAAAGGGAAGGGGGAGAGAGGCTGGGGGGAACCCGAGGTGAAATCCTCCTCAGGAGGGTATCTGTGTTCCATTCTTTCCTGTAAATTTTTGTATAATATTGTAAATACTGTATATTTTGTATACATTCCTTGCATTTCATTGTTGCCTGTAAAATACAGCTACATTCGATTCTCTGACTGAGTTTAGCTGTGCTTTATGTTGGTGGGTGGATTAAACCATCTAACCCCTACATTTACTTTGTTAACAAAGCTAGACTCCTCTTGGTACTCTGTTTACATATTAAAAGCCCTGAGAATCCGAAGTGCTGAAAATATGCAATGCAACAAAGGATTTGCCAGGCTGACAAGTTGCTTTGAGATCTGTGACTTTTTGAAAGGTTGCCAGATTATTTCCTTTAGTTCAGCAACAGCTTAACTAATGGTTTGTTTATCTTGCTTGGCAAATTCAGTTTCCATTTACAAATACTTTTGCATGCATTAACTCAAGTTTTGTTGTCACTTGTTTAGTATGATCTAGGAACCTTGCCTTAAAAACTGAACAAAAATTCATGTACCAGCTTACTGGAAAAGACGTCTTCCTATTTGTCCTTCTGTGTGTGCTTCAGATCTTAGCCACCTGAAAAGCAAAATTCCCCATCCAGGGACTTTCTGATGTATTTTTCCACCATTTGCTAGATAAGGAGTTGTCATCTCAGTACCCAATGGAAAAGTTAAAAATACAGAATTCCAAATTTTCCAAGGTAAAATACTCTGATGGAAAACATTAACATAGAGAGGAAAACTTTTTCCATGGAAAAGTTGTTCTGCCAGTGCCGGTACATTCTGAATCAGCTGTGACTGTAGTCATGGAGCAAAGGAGTGGATCTTATTAGTGTTGCAGATGCAGTACCTAGTCAGTAATTAAATCTCTCATAATTTTCTGAGAAAAATCATTTTGCTGTGGCTGTTACTGTGTATTTTGCATTGCCTGGCTGCAGTATTCCACCTCAGTAACTTTTGCTATGTTGAACTTTGCGATGCTCTTCCCCCAGATGTTAAGCGTGGTCCCACAGAGATGGAGCAAGGAAGAGTAGATGTTTCCAACTGTGTTGGTCCTTACAGCACTGCTCTGCTTACATATTGTGAAGAGAATTTCAACAAGTTGCTGAACCTGTGCCGCTACAACATCCTGAATAATAAACATTTAATTCTTCAGGCTCTGCGAACTGCGGTGCAACGAAAGAAGAGATCTAAAAACTGTTCGTCAGCTCAGTCCTCTGAGTGCTCTTAAAGTATATTTTGATGCAACCTTTCAGAAGGAGATACACAAATATTTTGGTAATGACCTAATAAATATTCAGGGAACAAGGATCCATAAAGAATGAACTTCCATTTTAGCTTTTTAAGGAAAGTAGAATAGAATAGAATAGAATAGAATAGAATAGAATAGAATAGAATAGAATAGAATAGAATAGAATAGAATAGAATAGAATTAACCAGGTTGGAAGAGACCTTTGAGATCATCATGTCCAACCTATCATCCCACACTACTGTGGCACCAAGCACTCCATCAAGTCTCTTCCTCAACACCTCCAGTGATGGTGACTCCACCACCTCCCTGGGCAGCCCATTCCAATGGCCAACCTCTCTTTCTATGAAGAACAACTTCCTAACATCCAGCCTAAGTGGTGTATGATGTATTTTAGTCAATAGAATAGAACAGAATAAACCAGGATGGAAGAGACCTTCAAGATCATCAAGTCCAACCCATCATCCAGCACCATCTAATCAACTAAACCATGGCGCCAAGCACCCGATCAAGTTTCCTCCTAAACACCTCCCATGATGGCGACTCCACCACCTCCTCAGGCAGCCCGTTCCAATAGGCAATCACTCTCTCTATGAAGAATTTCTTCCTAACATCTAGCCTAAACCTCCCCTGGTGCAGCTTGAGACTGTGTCCTCTTGTTCTGGTGCTGGTTGCCTGGGAGAAGAGACCAGCCCCTGCCTGGCTACAACCTCCCTTCAGGTAGTTGTAGAGAGCAATAAGGTCTCCCCTGAGCCTCCTCTTCTCTAGGCTAAGCAACCCCAGCTCCCTCAGCCTCTCCTCATAGGGCTTGTGCTCAAGGCCTCTCACCAGCTTTGTTGCCCTTCTCTGGACATGTTCCAGCAAGTCAATGTCTTTCCTAATCTGAGGGGCCCAGAACTGGACATAGTACTCAAGGTGATGTGAGAACTAATGCCCATTCTGCCATTTAGGTCACCGGCAAATTACAATTACGTTAGAAAATTCTCTTCGCTGTTTTAGGGAAAGGCAGTTGTTGAGCTATAAGGTTCTGTTTTCATTTACAGCCACATAAGAATGAGATTCCAGCCTCATGAAAGTCTGTGTCAGATTTGGATGTAAATCTTGGTGGCATGTGTTTTTTGAACCAGAGACCAAAGCAAAGATCAAACAGAGCCCTGCCTTTTTCACATCTTTGCTTGTGACACTGCAGAGTAAATTAGATACCAAAAATGCTTCCATCAGGAAAAGAGAGTCTGATAGAGAACTGCACATATGTCTTCTATTCTGTCAGTATCCATCTCTATGGCTGAAATCCAGTCTTCAGTGCATTTTCCTGCCTGTCAATGCACTGAGTTGACATGGACTACCCCAGAGTGACTAACATACAACAACTTGATTTTTCTGCCAACAGTCTGATAAGAGTCATCTGATGGTATCCATTTTTGCTGAACTTCTCTCTGCTAAATAGATTGTCTACTAAATAGATTTAGAGGCTGAGCAGGCCAAATTCTGCACTTTGGTAACCCACTTTGGGTGGGTTTGGTAGAACAAGTTTAACAGCCTAGCCTTTGTCTTCATGTACTAATCTGCTGTGAGGTTGTGATGGCAACAATTTGCACTACAAACTCCTTTGACGACTTCTTCTGGTTTAATGAGCAGACAGATTGCTCTCTATTGCTCCAAAAAGTGCAAAAGAATAATGCTCACACAAATGGATTGGATAGTAGTGGAAAGCTTAAATGGAAAGGCTATTCACAAACTGCAATGTTACGGTTACATAGTGGTGAGCATAGGAAAGCATATAAAATACAAAGAATGCCATAGCAAGCCAAAGCTTCATACACAGCTCCCTTTACACCAGGCCAACCAACCCAGGCTTTCATGCTCCCTCTCTATCAAGATCTCTGTGCCCTGCATACTACAAAGGCATCCTGATGCAGCATGAAATTCAGCTCGGCAACTCCAGCCCCAATTAAGCCACCCAGGCCTAACTGCCTGCACTCCTCCTTGGGAGATAAGAAACTGGATGTCTTCCCAGGAGGAGAAATGAGAGGGAAAAGGGGAAAAGAATGACTTTGCAGCCATTTTTTAGGGATGCAGGATTTATGGCAATAAATGCACTGTTTCCTGTGTCCACTCTCAGGGTTTGACAGTCTGGACACTGGAAGTCTCAACTCTGTGGCTTCTTTTTAAAGACACATAGCCTCAAACAGCCATACTTCTGCAATGTTATGATGGTCATTGTGTAGCTGCTGCTTCAATTTTATTCCCACTGCCATCCAAAACACTGACAGGGGACTGCTCATGAGACTTTCATACTTATTTTAGAGAGATGATTGTTTAAGAAAATACATTTAACTGATCATTCTTAGGTCTTATTTTCTATTGTATATGTCAATACAGACATGGTGTAATAGCTACCTTTCAAATACTAAGTACCTATGCATGACCTTATTAAAAGTAAGAGCCTTGCAGATGCAACTGTTGAAGTATGTGAATTTATTTATTTTTAATTAGATTCCCTGGGCTCAGCTCAGCTAGTGAGTTGGTCTGGGAAAAGGCACTTCTTGTTTCTGGTAGCAAGAAATCGAGCATTGAGGGAACAAAGGCATTCATTATCTTTGCTAGTGACCTTTGAGAAAGGATGAAAGAAAAACTTCCACTTCAAGAGTGGAAGATGAGAACTGGAAGGAATCCCTGCTTTTAAGATTGCAGATGACTGGGCATGATAATATGAAGTTTATAAGTCCAAATGGTGGTATCTACAAACACAAAAGTATTTATCATAGTATCATAGTATCAGTCAGGGTTGTAAGGGACCACAAGGATCCAGTAATACAGAGTGAGTGCAGCACTTGGCTAATCCTTCCTATGTGTCACTATTTTCATCAGGCTTTTCAGTTCCCCTTTGCAGTTATCTCATTCATTACACTGCTGTGAGTGTAAAAACAGAAACAGAAACCAAGAAAGTGCATCTCTCTGTATGCTGACAGCATGCCTGCATTAACCTGGGACTGTGGCATCTTGAGTCTCCTCCTCATGTGCCACAGTCAGAAGGTTCTGTCATCCAGTCTTGCAGATCTCTGTTTACTAAGCAGGAGATAACATCATACTTTGTTGCCTCTAAGTCCTTTTTCTGTGCATCAGTTCAATTGACAGGAAATAACATTAGCAGGGATCTACTGTCAGACTTTGCTGCAATATGAATCAAACTAATAAAGTCTCCCTTTGTAAGTGGAAACTATTAGCAGTGGCCTTTGTAGCTCCTTTTCACAGACCTAAGTTGGTTAAATCCAGTAACTTTTTTTTCCCTTTTTCACAGTTACTTAGAAATATTTCTTCTCAACTCTGCCCTCTTAATCCTCTTTGCCTTTTCTTGCCTTTGGTCAGGATAATTTGGTGGTACTTCTTGCTTAGTAAGATGGCAATAATCTTCTGTGAGCAAAGAGGTAAAGGAAGATGTTACTCTGACAGCTCACTTTTCTTCATAACTTTATTTTTAGACAATAATGAAATGGAGTTTTTAAAGCTCAATTGTTTTTTTTTCCCCCTAAGTATCTTATAAGTATTTTAAAGATTTTCAAGATTGACTTCTACCTCTCCAGGAAGATGTAACAGAGGCAGTGCAGCTTGTGCCTGGTGTTATTTCACCAATTGTTTTTTGGTGGTTGCAACATTTGGCAGTGGGCCTTCAGCTTTACTCACTCAAGGTGTGGTGATGATGTGTTCTTTTTGGCAGCAGATCCAGAAAATTAGGATGATGTAGAATGAGCTGAGGAAAGAGAATCCATTTCAAGAAATATAGGCCTGTTGAGCAAGCCACTGAAAAATGTCAGGCAGTTCAAGCTGCTTAGCTTCACAGCTTGATAGTTCGAATTGAAGGGACGTTAGACGAATGCTGGTGTTTGGATTTGGGGCTTGTCTCCAAGGACCTAACACTCCATGAGGAGAGCACTTTCCCTGGACTCATCAAACTCTGGTGGTCTTACCTTGGTAGCTTCTAAGTTTTTTCCATAATGGATTAATTTGGTTTCTTGTCTGGGGATGGAAAGACTTTATTTCCTGCCCTGTTAAAACATTTTCATGCTGTTCACATTGCAGTGATGCCTCAGAATCCTGCTTGTGCCGTGATGGTGGAAGGCAGTGAAACAGGGCAGAGGAAAAGATGTTTGTTTGGGTGGCTTGCCAGCTATGAATCACAAGTACCAAACCAGAGATGTTCAGCTGAGACTCAGTGACATATCAGCTGGATTTTTCAAAGTGATTCAGCACTAGATTAGTTGCTCTATTTAAGATCCAGGTAGGTCAACAACAATTTATTTATTTTTATAAACACCTATTTGTGACCTGTCACACAAGCTCTGCTAACTGTAATGGCACAATGATGTTTGCAATTAGCTGTGAATCTTTATAGCCTGTGTTAGGACTCAAACATCTTTCAGGCTGATGGTAGATGAAGTTACCCCCTTAATTAGCTGGTGACATGAGGTGACTACCTGATATTCTGAGGGTTGGTTCAGATGCAAATTGCCTCTAGATTTCCCTGTAAAGGTCCTGGTCTATGTTTTGCCACACTTATGCCAAAGGAATTACTAGCTAGTTAGCTGACACAGGCTAGTACTGGCATTCCTTGTGCCTGTGGTCTGATGGGATTAGCAAATACAAAACCAGTGTCCTTGGAAAGGTCAGGTGACTTCAAACTCTACCTGCCAAGGGTAAGAGTTGTTTCTGGATGCTCAGATCTGCAGAGTGCAGGGAAAGACAGAGATAAAGACTGTGAGCTGCTTCTTGTGGAGATAAAAGTTGCATATGAAATTATGCTGCCACAAAACTGAAAGGATAATTGTGTATATTGGGAGCAGCTGGGCCAACACTTTACCAATGAGTTTTGAATGGCAAAACTGCCCAGTTGCTTCAGGTGAGTGAGCAGGAGGAGCCAGATTTTTATCTCTCCAAAACATATCAAAGGCATGTGGAATCTTTTTAATCAAGTTTCTCAACAGTCTATTGAAGGCAGATGTCCTCCTTCATATATGTCATAATCAGAATGGAGTGTTAAGCAAAAATGTAATCCCCCTTGCCCTGATCATCTTGAGTGACCTCCCTCTCCAATGACTGATTTCGCAACTCTCATTCTCAGGAGTTTAAGTTCAGATTCAGATTGAAGGTGTCTCTGGCTTACAGATGGATAATCCAGAAATATTCAGGCTTCTGTCTTTAACCTGTGTCCCCTCCTCCAAGAATGCTTTCTCAGGGCAACACCACATAAGTTTTGCGAGAGGGCAAGTAAGTGATTCTCAGCTGTGACTGCTCCACCTTAATTTGTTCATTTTTAAGATAGATATCAAGTAATAAAGGCAAAAGTTAAGAGAGATACTTTATGTTTGGAGTAGAGAATTTTTTTTTCTGCATCTTAAGCAATTTTTTTTTAACCTTATTTGATACAAAAAGATCAGGCTATTATATGGCACCGAAGGACAGGTGTATTGAAGGTATTGCATGTATAAACATGAAAATAAAATGCCAACATATATTAATATGAATTTTTTATATATATATATATGCAGACTATATTTATTTTATTTCTATTTATGTATTTCTTAATGCTGCTTTTAATTGGTGGCAGGGTAAACATTATCTAACCAATGAATTTTTCAGTGACTGACATCTGCTGCCATGGGGAAGGAAATGATGCGTTTCATCCACAGTAAATCCTCTTCTGTGCAGAGATTACTGAGTTTAGGTCCATGGTGTAACTGGAATTTGACTTTGGACTGCTTCCTGTCATGTCTGATCTGCAGGCTTTGTAGTTTATGGAACTATTAAGAAAAACAAAATAAAGAATGACTGAAAAGCTGGGGCCAGGAAAATGCCCAATTATAGATCTGACACTGCATTTGTGTATTAGTTAATTTGCTTTACTTGCTAATTCTAAGTATTTGCAGTCTAATATGACCTGTGGCTGTCATTTTGTAATGCCTCTAGCATGTTTTTGGATATTTACCTTTCTTGTCATGTTCAAGGTGTTTAAATGATGATCAGCTCCCATTGTCATCCAAAAGGTGGTACAAGAATACTTTTCTCTTGTAGTAATATGAAATCCCCCATTAGTCAGACAATTCTGCAGTCTTGGATTACCAGATGGTGATCAACTGCTGTATAAGGTCATTGTGGGATACCAGATGCAACAGTTACTGGTAACCACAACCTATCATGCTTAGATAGAGCAGTATCTGACTGCCAAGCTGAGGAAACCAACATTTCCAGGTGAACTCTGCCTCAGATCAGCAAGGTACTTGTATTTGCTCTATTTAGCCTGAATTAAGACACAGACACAAAATCTGTATATGTGAATACTCACTATAAAGTAGATGGAGAATAGAGGAAAATTACAGCTTCCTTTTTACTTTCCCTGTAAGCTCAGAGCTTTAAATAGTCTGCTGTGTGTTCCTTCATCAGTAATCAGTCTCTCAAGGCTTTGAAAAGTGATGCGTTTAGGTAGTGGACTTGAGGGTGCTGGTGGATGAGAAACTCAACATGAGCTCTCAGTGTGCACTTGCAGCCCAGAAAGCTAATCACATCGCGGGCTGCACCAAGAGAAGTGTGGCCAGCAGGGCAAGGGAGGTGATTCTCCCCCTCTACTTAGCTCTGGTGAGACCCCACCTGGAGTACTGCCTCCAGTTCTGGAGCCCCTATTACAAGAGGGATATGGAGGTGCTGAAACATGTCCAGAGAAGGGCCATGAGGATGATCAGAGGGCTGGAGCACCTCTCCTGTGAGGACAGACTGAAGGAGTTGGGGCTGTTCAGTCTGCAGAAGAGAAGGCTCCGAAGTGACCTAATTGTGGCCTTCCAGTATCTGAAGGGGGCCTATAGGAAGGCTGGGGAGGGACTTCCCAGGATATCAGGTAGTGATAGGACTAGGGAGAATGGAATGAAGCTGGAGGTGGGGAGATTCAGGCTAGATGTGAGGAAGAAGTTCTTCCCCATGAGAGTGGTGAAGCCCTGGAATGGGTTGTCGAGGGAGGTGGTTGAGGTCCCATCCCTGGAGGTGTTTAAGACCAGGTTGGATGAGGCTGTGGCCAGCCTGATCTAGTGTGGGGTGTCCCTGCCCATGGCAGGGGCGTTAGAACTAGATGATCCTTGTGGTCCCTTCCAATCCTGACTGATACTATGAGTAGGTATATGAAGATCCTTGAAGGACAAAATAAATTCTTCATTCTGGAACTGTGATTGCTAAGAAAAACCTGTACATGGCTGTTTAGAATTTGAGTAATTTCACCCACAGGTTTACTTATTGTATGCCCAATTGTTGTCTTTGAAATTCTCCTTAAATTGTGGAAGAACTAAGGCAAATGGCAAAAATCCTGACATGCTACTCAGCCTTTGAAAAAGCAGTTTCTTTGAAATCATAATCCTAGGGACATGTTTCTACCTCTGAAATGACAATGAGACGAAGTAAAAAAATCACAAATTATTTTGTTTTGAAGCAGAAAGTGTAGTCCTCAGACATGTGAATGATCCATCAACAGTTAAACATTTCTTAATGATGACAAGGACAGGTTATCACTCGTTAGCAGTTGTGGGTGTTGGGAGCTCTTAGCTCTATCATGAACTTACTGCATGAACGAAAAGCTTTTGAAATTGTAATTCCTTACTTGCAGAAATCCTTCAAAGATTCCAAGTTGGGAGCAGATGCTGATCACTTAGAGGATTGAAAGGGCTCTTCAGAGGGACCTTGACCGGCTGGACATGATGACATTCAACAAGTCCAAGTGCCAGGTGCTGCACTTTGGCCAGAGCAACCCCAGGCAATGCTATAGGCTGGGGTCGGAGTGGCTGGAGAGCTGCCAAACAGAAAGGGACCTGGGGGTACTGGTTGACAGCTGGCTGAACATCAGCCAGCAGCGTGCCCAGGCAGCCAAGAAGGGCAATGTCATCCTGGCCTGCATCAAGAATAGTGTGGCCAGCAGGAGCAGGGAAATCATTCTGCCCCTGTACTCAGCACTGGTCAGGCCACACCTTGAGTCCTGTGTCCAGTTCTGGGCCCCTCAATTTAAGAAGGACATTGAGACTCTTGAACATGTCCAGAGAAGGGCAACGAGGCTGGTGAAGCGTTTTGAGCGCAAGCCCTATGAGGAGAGACTGAGGGAGCTTGGATTGTTTAGCCTGGAGAAGAGGAGGCTCAGGGGAGACCTTATTGCTCTCTACAACTACCTGAAAGGAGGTTATAGACAGGAGGGGGTTGGTCTCTTCTCCCAGGCAATCAGTGACAGAACCAGAGGACACAGTCTCAAGCTGTGACAGGGGAAGTTCAGGCTCGAGAGAGAGTTGTTAGCCGTTGGAGTGTGCTGCCCAGGGAGGTGGTGGAGTCACCATCTCTGGAGGTGTTCCTGAGGGGATTGGACGTGGCACTTGGTGTCATGGTTTAGTAGTCATGAGGTGTTAGGTGATAGGTTGGACTTGATGATCTTTGAGTTCTTTTCCAACCTTATTTATTCTATGGTTCTATACTATAAAGCCTTCTTGTCTTGTCTTGGACAAGCAGTGGGTAAGGGAAGACAATGTCAGCTACAAAACCTGGAGGCAGTCATGAGTGGGAAAGGAAGGAATATTTGGGAGCATGTTTTGGGTATGACAATGATGACATTATTTTGAGAAAGGGAAAACAATCTGAACATCAGGAAACCATTTGGTGTGCAGGACACGCTGAGTCTGGAATAATGTTCTATATTGCAAAGTGGTACTCACTCATGGATCTTGGAAGTGATGCCAGGGAGTCTGATATTGACTGTGAAACAGCTGGGATGGTGTAAATGTGCATATGTGTATAAATCTTCAGCTGGAAGAGTTCAGGGAAGCTGAGCTGCATCAACTACCTTCTTTCCTTTATTGCTATTTTACAGACATTTAAAATGGAAGTAGATTCCCAATTTGCATTTTAATAATGGATTTTTTCAAGGGAAGCATTCTTCTTTGAAAAGCTGGAATGACTAGTTTTGCAAGAGTACAAGCGATTCTCAACGGTGACTGCTCCACCTAAATTTGTTCATAAGTAAGACAGGTGTAAAGTAATAAAGAAAGAGGTTAAGAGAGATATTTTGTCTGTGGAGTAGAGATGATCCATGTATATTGGAAATATCTTTCTGTAATTTTTTCCCAGGAACACTTCAGAGCTGCAGGTTCATGTTGATGAGCTATTTTCCTTTGTTTCCCTATCTCTTGAGAAGGTTGTGCAAAGTGTGACTAAGGAGTGAGCAGTGGGCTATTAAATGTTTTTGGATGGAAACCACCATATCATACCACTGCATATTTTGGATAAGGCTGTCCAAACAGTCATCACACAAACACCAACACAGGTGGTGACCTGTATAAAAGAGGATTTTATTCTAGCAAACCTTCTCTCTTTCTTTGGGCAGAATTACTTTGATACTGACCTCGATGGCACAGGAGAGTATATTTAGGTGGCACCCATCACAGATTCCAAGATTGCTTTCTTTCCCTGCATGGAGTTATGCATCAGTAAAAATGAGATTGATTTAAAAATAAGTCCTTGGACCTTGTGATGATACAAGAGTATTAGCTACCTCCTGTCATCAAACAGAGAGGCTGGAAAGAGTGTGGCAGAGCCAGAGCCTGGTCTTGCATGCTCCAAAACCTACTAGCCTCATATAAATGTTAATTTGGTGCTACCTTAATGCACTGCTCTTACAGGCAGTGAGTCATGGCATACCAGCATGAAGAGGAATTGGGAAGGCTTTTGTGCCCCAGTGTTTCCTGCAGGATGCCTGCCTGGGGTCGCTCTGGGGATGAGAATGCTCAAGAAGATACTTTTGAAGTAAGCTCAGAGGACGGGTGAACTGCTCTGCTCCCAAGGCCCACGCAGAGGAGCACAACCCTCTCTCCTGCCTCACCCTTCCACCCCCAAGTTTCATCTACCACTTGTAGCTCCTCCCTTCCCTTTCATTGTAGTACTTGAACTACAGGATTTCTGGACATGGATTATGGATTCACTTAATTTTTTTCTTTTTCTAGATATATGCTAAATATCAGACAGGGAATGCCAAGCATATAGCAAGGTCACTGTAGCACAGCAATGCCTAAAGCAGCTTCAGGGAAGCATGGGTCCTGTGATCACTTAGTTGTGGCACTGCACTGGCATCACTTACCCTTCTGAACTGTGTACTGCTGTGGGAAGACAGCTACAGGTATTTAGCTCACAGTTTGGAAAGAAACTGTTGAGATCTCTCTTGGTACCCTGGAGTGTGGTAGGGCAGTGCAGAGGTCCCTCAGAGAGCTTTTCCTCAGAAGTGCATTGCTTGGGTGTTTGAGCTGTTGCACAAATTCAAACCTTTTTATTAGCAGCAGTGTTTTCTATATAAAGCAATCTCTGGGCAGGAAGGGGTGTCAGTGCCCCCCATAAAAATCAAAGCAGGTGAAAAAGAAATCGCTCTTCATTCTGCTGACTCAGTAGAGGTGCTCTAATAGGCTGCAGGAGGCAGGGAGGGGATTGCCTAATGACTGGAAATAACAAAGGGGTGGAGCAGGAGAGACTGGTCATAAAATCCCTATTCCTCCACCTCTAATCTGCATGAGGAGTGCCTGCCAGCTGTACGACTTGGTAGCTTTTAACATTGGACTTACATGCAACTGTGGCTGCAATGGGATCAAATTTAAGTTCAAGTGAGGTAAGAAAAAGGAGCCAATAACGAGCATAAAGTGGGTAAAATTGTCTGATATTTCAGTTAAGATGATGACAGAGAAGAGCAGCTGTTTGAGGCGTACGAGCAATCCATGGAAAGCAAGTTTGCTGTTCCGCAGATCTCATGGTTGCAAGGATGGTTTTCCTAGTCTAGCCTTTTACAGCACCTTGTGGCATGTCTGCGTTTTGAGGCTGTATTTTAGGACTGACAACCTTGCTTATTGGGCTTCCTTGAAAAATCATATAGCTTCATGTCAAGGAAATAAGAAGCTGGCAGAGAGTTGTGATGGGTTCAGTGATCAGTAAAGCACCTGATGAACATCTTTAACGTGTATGCTTTCAGTATGGCTTTGAATGTGAGATGTTTTTAAATGTCAGACTAAAAGAAGAGTTTAGCAGGTAGCTTAGTTTTTTTAACTTTGCCTTGTGTTGTTTTTCCTAGACTTTTACGGGCACCTCAGCACCTGCGGTGAATACGGTATGTGGTAATTAGCTGGCCCTTCATTAAATGCTGTCCAGTGCTGAATGTAGAGCAGCAGAAAAAAATGTTAGGAATTCAGTGGCTTGGGGGAAAAATCATCCTGCAATATTTACTGATCGCTGAAAAGCTGAGCTGCAGCTTCAGCTCTGTAGATGAAATATTGGCCCGGCTTTCAGCAAACTCTCAGTTCTCTTGGTGTCTGATGCTTGTGATGCTGTGAGTAATATGTTGCATTACATCAGGGCTGGTTTGTACTTGACCTGTATCAATCTTTTGAGTCCTCCTAATTTATGTGTTTTGATTTATTTGGATAAAATGCTCTCCTGTCTTATGCATTACCCTTCATAAGAAGGCTCCATTTAAATGGTCTTTGAATTCTTCTTAGTGCTCTGGTATTCCGTGTAGTCTTTCTTTGCACTGTAATGACCTGTCTTAGAGCTTGCAATTCTCGGTGTTTAAAAACATAGTGTTGGAACATCAGGTCAAAGGAACTTCTCCTCCCTTTCTGCTTTGCCCCAATGAGCCCACATCTGGAATGTCATGTCTAGATCTCAGCTCCCTGGTTCAAGATGGAGAGTGATATGCTAGAGAGAGTCCCATGGCAGGCTACAAGTATGATTAAGGGACTGGAACATCTCTCTTATGAGGAAAGGCTGAGACAACTGGGGCTATTTAGTCTTCAGAAGGGAAGACTGAGGGGGGACCTTATTAATGCTTACAAGTATCTGAAGGGTGCCTGTGAAGAAGGTAGTGACAGTCTCTTTTCAGTGGTGTCCTGTGATAGGACAAGGGGCAATGGAAACAAACTAGAATACAGGAAATTTCACCTTAGCATGAGGAAAAGCTTCTTTACTGTAGGGGTGATGGAGCACTGGAACAGGATGCCTTGAGAGGTTATGGAATCTCCTTCTCTAGAGACTTTTCAAGGCCTGTCTAGATGTGTTCCTGTGTCACCTGCTTTGGCAGGGAGCTTGGACTCACTGATCTCCAAAGGCCCCTTCCATACCCTACCATTCTATGATTCTAACAGGCAAAACTGTGAAATAACTATGAAATAAATCTGTTTTGTTCAGCCTCTTGAGAAGCCCAATCTCATCAATGCTATAGGCATGGAAGTAGTGGCCAAACTTCCCTGAATGTGAAAAAAAGAGCAACAGGGTGCTTTTGAATGGCTGAACTGAAGATGAATTCTGTGCATGGGCAGCTGAATACTCCCTGAGCAGATGTTTATGTTAACATGTATTAGCATAAAGGAAAACATAACAGCTAAGCTACTACAAGCCAGCAAATGTGAACAGCAGTATGGGGCTGTCTTCAGACAGTTGCAATGGGTTTGGGGCTGCCAGGGGATCTGTGGACAGAAAGATGGACTCTTGCCTTTGCTTCAATGATGTTGGCGTTTCCCAGCCTTGTTTGGTTTGGGTTGTGATTCCATGTGGAGCATTGCAGTGAAACAGATTCTCCCAGATGATGGTGAAATAAGTCTGCTCCATGAAGAATTACTGTTATTGTCAGTGTATGATGCCTGATGGTGCCCAAGAGCCACCTACTTTCTCTATTCAAGGTGAAATGTTGGGCTGAAGCAAAGATGTTGCAGAGTTTCTTCAAAAAGTAGCATTTAAAATGATGTGTATAGCTGGCAGCCCTAAGGAAATATGTTGGGATCACAAAAGTTGTTACTTTTCATCCTGTAAACTGTGGCTGTGTTTAGGGGTTCAAGCTGCTTTTTCACCCTTAGTGCTTTCTGTGTTGTTAGCAGGTCACTAGGTGTGATACCTGTACAGTTAAGCAGCTTTAGATTGTGCCTCTTATGTTTAGGGTATTGAGGGTAGCAGAACTGACCAGAATCCAGGACATGCAGTTTAAAGTAGGACCCGGAGCCCCTTCTGTCTGCCCTGACTCTTTGAGGCTCACAGATGCAAAAAGCAGGGAGGACCTGGCTTTTGGGGTTTATGTTGTTTCCTTCCTTTTCCTTCCCCCCCCCCCCCCCCCTTTCCCCCATGAAAGTTGTTTTTTTTTATGATGACAAATATATAAGTATAGTATATCCGAGTTGTTTTTTGTTACTTAGTGACTCAGTTAAGGAAATCAGCTTTCATTATCAGAATCAGTTTCAAGACAACCTTCAGGGCACATGGGATGTGTGTGAATTAAATGTGAGTGGATATTGAAATTAAAGGGAATATGTAAAATATTTGGTGGGAAAATGTTGGTAGTGCCCTTAAGCTGTGATATTTTCTATACTACTCAAGTTACTGTGTTGTATCAAAGTAATACAGGCTAGCTTGGTCTTGAGAAAAAGCCATGCTGAGCCATGGAACTATCTGATTTGGTTTCTTTTCTAAGCTTTGTATTTTTTCTAACATGCAAGTCCAGCTATGGAGCTATAAACAGGAAGAGAAGAAAAATCACATGAAAATGGCAGTTTGAAACCGTGGTAGTTTTATACAGCTCTTGGAATGAAAACAGGCCTTGCATCACTGCTGCTCCATTTGCTTTTATTCCCAAACAATTCCAGTGGTTTCTGCTGACTTAATAAGACCCAGCTGTAAGGTATTTTCAAATGGGTGAAATAAATACAAAGCATGTAGTACAAAGAGGGGCATGCCTGATGCATTTGACCTTACTTGACATGGTAGAAATTGTAGTGTCATGCAATCCTGCCTGCCCTTGAGGCTCCAAAACTCCTTGAACTTGAAAGGTGCTACATACCTGAGCCAGGTCAGAAGTAAGGCAATGATCTGTCTTTTAAGAGCTTGCCACTCTTTCTGACAGGAATGAATGATTTGTTTGTTTGTTTGTCGTTTTTCATAGTCTTTAAAGTAGTGCTGTGACTTTTACTCCTTTTTGAAGAGAGTGCTAAGCAAAGTGAGGTCTGCTCCAAATAGAGCTGGCAAACTGTTTTACTTTGGCAACTATCTTCTCTCTTGATGTCACCTGGGAATGTTGCATACTTCATACTCGTCTTCCCAAGGGAAAACAAACAAACAAAAACCTTTTAAGATTGGAATTTTACTGAACTAGAGCAATATTAGAGTCCAGTTATGTAACTCTTATTCATAGGGGTGAGCACTCTTGTGTGTGAATACTGTATTGGCTTCCCTGGGACAAGTTATGTGAGGATTGCACAAGTGTGCCACAGGATCTAATTGGACTGTGATGTGACGTAGGGTAGTGTGACCAAGTCCTGCATTTGCAATCCCATGTATTTAAGTAGTTTCAACAGTGACTATTAAAATTCCTGGCTTGTGTTTCCGGTTTATGAGGTAACAATGATGTCTCAGACAAAATAAATACAGAAGTTGAAAGTCAAAGTGTGTGTAATGACTGACATGGGAGGCTTCTGGCCTCAGAACTTACCCAGCCTGTGATGTGGCCATCAGCATGGTAAGGGCAAAGATGTGGAAGTCACTGCCTATTAGCAGCAGATTATCTGATTATCTGGTTTAAAATGTGCCCTTCAATAGGTTTTCTGTGTGACTAAGTTGCTGACAGCTAAACTTGACAAAACATTCAAGCTCCTAAAAGTTAGGATTTATAAGGTCTGACTTTCAAATCTGTGGTATGGGAAAGGGCTCTACAAGCTAGAGTGAAGCATTGAGAATTGATTCAATAGGTTTGCAGAGTTAGTTGCATCAGAATGGGAATTGTAACAGCTGAGCAGGGAAGTGTGTAAACAGGTACATCCAGTTAACAAGAACAGCTGAGCACAGAAACCCCTTTCTTGGATTTGATCTCTGTGTGCCACTTAGGGTTGCAGGGAGATACCACTGTCCCCTTCAGATGCACAAAGCAGAGGTCTAGATGTTTGTTTTCAAACAGCTGAGCAGAAGTTATTCCTTTAAAATGGTGTCCCACCTAGTGGTTACAGCACTTCACTGGGATGGGGATAGGATAGGCTAGGATAGGGTAGGATAGGATAGGATAGACCAGACCAGGTTGGAAGAGACCTTTGAGATCATCAAGTCCAACTTATCACCCAACATTGTCTAATCAACTAAACCATAGCACCAAGGACCCTGTCCAGTCTATTCCTAAACACCTCCAGTGATGGTGACTCCACCACTTCCCTGAGCAGCACATTCCAATGTCCAATCCCTCTTTCTATGAAAAACTTGTTCCTAACATCCAGCCTAAACCTCCCCTGGCACAGCTTGAGACTATGTCCTCTTGTTTTGGTGCTGTTTGCCTGCGAGAAGAGACCAAGCCCCACCTGGCTACAACCTCCCTTCAGGTAGTTGTAGAGAGCAATAAGGTCTCCTCTGAGCCTCCTCTTCTCCCCTTCTGTTGTTTTCTATTCAAGGGATGCAAGCCTCCTTGGGTAAAGACATGCTCCACCTCTTTTGCTGAAATAGCACTGCTGAGGACACATTTTGGATTTATTGGGTGGGAAAGGAGGGACCAAGCAAAAACATAGCAAACCTGTTGGTAGGTTTGGTAGGGATAGACAAGCCTTGCTTGCGGGTCCTCGTATCTTGGAGTGCTTCTGTGTTCTACTCTGTTCTACTGAATACATAGAGAAAAGTAGTTCTGGCAGTTCAGCTGCATAGTCTGGGCATGATGTATTTTGGTTGCATTTAATTGGAGCCTATAATCTTTATTTTTCATCTACAGAACTAGGTTGGTTTGTTTGTTTGTTTTCCTCTTTCAAAATGTGTCTGCCTAAATTCTACTTTGTGGCTGTATTGGGGTAATAGACCGGGTAGGAATGTGATACACTCTGAGAGAACGGAAATATCCCACAGCTGACAATTCAAATGCTTGCAAACACCCTAGACCCGTGCTGCAGTCTGGATAGGTTAAGATAATGGAGAACAAATGTGCCCAGGTCTGTGACATGCTCTGACCTCCAACTCTGCACCTTCAGTCCCTTTCCCAACCCAAAGGGAAGTGGAAGAGGATATACCAGTACATGCCAGGAATCACCCAGACTGTTTCTTGGAGGCTGCTCTTCATCTCTGCTGTGTTTATAGAGGTGCTGAGGTTTTTGTTGGTGAGGACATAGAGCTGCTTTGTTACATTGTGCTAATGTCCAATGTCACATCATGGTCCCAGTTACTTAACATTTTGTCAAAGCATTGTGAAACACTTCATGATAAACCTTATGCTAGAGCTGGAAAGGCAAATTGTCTGGCAAAATGTAAAGGATGTATGAAAGAAGTAGTAGCAAGCTACATTTTGTCAGTTAAGATCAGTACAGCATTTTCACTTCAGCTACTTATAATTGGAACAGACACTATTGTTGAGTAGTTATCTTCAAGGTGAAATGGGGAAAGAGTTAATTTATAGCCTGTGGAATATGAAGACATTAGGATGAGCCACGGAAGTTATGAGCTATTACAGAATTAATATGTCAGAGCCCAGAGATATGAGTTAATTCCCAAGATCATATCTAGAAGGAATTTTGTGGCTTTATGCTGGGGACCAGGACTGAAAAAACAGAGATGGATGAGTCTTCACGAGAAGTATCTTGTCACTATCAACTGCATTTCTGGCATTTTGGGTTGTGTGCTTGAATTTGTGCTGGAGCAGGAGCTTTCGCTGGTGCTTGGTGGCTGCTTAGCTCTATCCACACAGCTGCTGGGGTAGAGTTTGATGTTCTATTGCAAGCAGTGGTAAGAGGTGTAGGACACCCACGTGTGTGCTGTTGGGGTGTTTATTGTGATAATAATGGTGTTAGAAAGAATTGATGTTTATCAAACCAAACTCTCAGCACCTATTAGCTCACATGTGGTTTTGAAATCTGTTGCTTCTATTTCAGTGCTGAAAAGGGTTTTGTGCTAAGAAATGTGTTTAAATCTTCCATCTGCTCCAGCTGGTTTGGTAAATGATATGGACTCAGCCTTAAAATCCTTATTCTCTCTATGTCCTTAGAAATGCAGGGTCACAGTAGCCTGTGACCATAGATTGTAATTTTAATCTTAATGTTGTCTTTTCTCTCTCTTTTTTTTTCCTTTCTTTGCTTTTTTCTTTTGGAACTGTTGTGCAGAGACCAGTGTCTCCTTTCAACTTGCTCACTGTAAAAATACTAAGAGTGAGGAACGTCCGGAAGGCAGACTTGCGTGAGTACTTCTACTGTTTTGTTGGATGCTTCTTATAATTCTTTAAAGTAAAAAAAATAACTATTTTGTCAATATTATTACTCTTAAACTCTGTAGGAATAGATGTGCTACTCCAGGTTTTCAATAATTATTTTTGTTGTGACACTGAAGCATTTCTTTCTGGTTCTAAGTGTAAAGAGGCTAACTCAAGCAAGGTGATTCATTTCATCTCTTGCTTTCAGGCCTCGCTGTATGAGATCTATTTCCCACCCTCCTGACAGCAGACTTAGCTGGTGATCAGAGGGCTGCTCTTTAATTGACAATCATTCTTGTACTTTTGAACAAGAAAACTGAGTATTCCTTACAGAATTGCTGGACAGAAAAAAGGAGAGGACTGATGAAGCAAATGCAAAATCAGTAGTAGTAGGAAAGCCTATGAAAATAACAAAAATACAAGCAAAATGATTCTGTCTTCTCAATATGAAGATAAATAATATGAAGAGATTACAAAATCTAGTGTCTGTGGGAATCTATTTAACCTAGAGAATGGAACAATTTTAAAGTCAGAAACAATTACACAAATCACTACTGAGAAAGTATTGAAGGGGTTTAAGTGAGAGAGATTGAGGGGAAGTGGGAAAAGGATTTTTTGACTAAAGAGTGCAAGAGAAAAATGTCATAGCCAGATCACAGAGCAAGAGTTAATATTCAAAGAGCCCAAGACAGAAGAAATCTCTGCAGCAGGGATATCTCAGGGGAGCCCTGAGAAGATTCAGGTGCTCTTCCTCTGCAGACTAGTGGCCATTGGCTTGTTGAACTGGAGTGTAGCAGCAAATTTGAAAAGGAAATCCTCAGTGGGAGAAGGAGACTTGAAAGAATGGCAAGAATGGCTTGTTCACTGTTCAGATGTGGCATTGACTCACCCAGGGCAGGGACTGTTTTAATTCTGAATTTTCCAGTTAGTTGAGGACTTCCCTCAGAATTTCTGTTCTACAGATAGGGGTCCTCAATAACCCCACTCCTGGGTGCACTGAGGCTTGCTCAGGGGCTTTTCAAAACACAATTATGCCACTGAGTAACTTTCATAGGAAAATTTGAATGGTTAAACATCTGTTTAAAGAGGAGGGAAAGGCATGAAAGAAACAAAGACAAAGTGAATAAGGAAATTAAAATCTAAATATCATAAGAATAAAATGGAGAGATGTAAACCCACAGAAAATTCCACAATGTGTTCCCCAAAGTCTTGCTGAACATAGCTCAAGATTAATTTGCTGTTGGTACACTCAGAGTTTCATGCAGCACATTGTAGTTTCTAAAGAAACCAGATGTAAATTTGAGTTAATCTACTACAGATTTTGAGATTTTAACTAAAGTAATGGGTCAAGAGTAGAGGAAATATTTACCTGATCTTTGATTTGGTGCTTTCTGGCAGGAAGGATGTGGTTGGAACCTGTGGAAGTTGTGCTTAACAGCAACAGTGATTTTGAATGAATGAGTCTGGGGTGGGTTGAAGTTTCCCCCTGACATTAACTTTGCCAGACCTACTCAGTTAGAAGCATATGAAGCTATATTTACAAGCAAAATCTACACTCTACAATGGAATGCAAGAAATATGTACAAAATGTACAGTATTTACAATGTTTACAGATACTCACAATTAATAAGAAACAGCACAAGGACTCCCCTGGCCATGGACCAGGGGAAGCTACTAGCTTCTCCCTCCCTGACTCCCCCCTACTCCCCTGTTCAAAAGGGACAAGAGAAAGGAGCAGAGAAGTTAGACTTAGCCAAGGCCAGCCAAAAGCATGTTATCTCTCCTGAGCAAAGCAAAAACACCCAGAGATCAGAAGAGAAAAGGGAAGAATTGTTATGGTACAGCTCATTTTATTTTAGATATTTACCCAATGAATTTGTTTAGAATAATCTTTTGTTTCTCTTTTTACACCCAATAGTGATTTATTTATATTTTTCTACTTTTTTTTTTTTTTTTCCATCAAAATCTGTAACTAAATTTTAAAGGCATAGCCTAAAACCACCAGTGATTGCTACCAGGGTAAAAAACAAACCACCAACTGTGCTGCATCCATGTGTGTTGTTCTGAGTTGCCTTATTCTTGCATATTTCACATCATAACACCACTGTGCTTATTTGTGTTGGTCTCTCTCCCCCCCTTCTCTCTCTCCCCCCCTTCTCTCTCTCTCTCTCCCCCCCTTCTCTCTCTCTCTCTCCCCCCCTTCTCTCTCTCTCTCTCCCCCCCTTCTCTCTCTCTCTCTCCCCCCCTTCTCTCTCTCTCCTCTCCCCCCCCTTCTCTCTCTCTCTCTCCCCCCCTTCTCTCTCTCTCTCCCCCCTTCTCTCTCTCTCTCTCCCCCCTTCTCTCTCTCTCTCTCCCCCCCTTCTCTCTCTCTCTCTCCCCCCCTTCTCTCTCTCTCTCTCCCCCCCTTCTCTCTCTCTCTCTCCCCCCCCTTCTCTCTCTCTCTCTCCCCCCCTTCTCTCTCTCTCTCTCCCCCCCCTTCTCTCTCTCTCTCTCCCCCCCTTCTCTCTCTCTCTCTCCCCCCCTTCTCTCTCTCTCTCTCCCCCCCTTCTCTCTCTCTCTCTCCCCCCCTTCTCTCTCTCTCTCTCCCCCCCTTCTCTCTCTCTCTCTCCCCCCCTTCTCTCTCTCTCTCTCCCCCCCCTTCTCTCTCTCTCTCTCCCCCCCTTCTCTCTCTCTCTCTCCCCCCCCTTCTCTCTCTCTCTCTCCCCCCCCCTTCTCTCTCTCTCTCTCCCCCCCTTCTCTCTCTCTCTCTCCCCCCCTTCTCTCCTCTCTCTCTCCCCCCCCTTCTCTCTCTCTCTCTCCCCCCCTTCTCTC